>NC_053435.1:23315856-23615856 GCF_007990345.1 Gossypium hirsutum | reverse complement strand
GTGCATGTTGATTTGGGGGAAAGGAGAAAGCATATTCGGCCATTGTTGTTTTAGTTTGAAGCTCAAATTAGTTGGTATGTTAATGATCCTTTTTGCTTATAATTTATATTTTTGGAACCTTAGGATCATGAACTAGCATAGCCATGTTGAAATTTGTGGAATGATTGTAGTTAATAGAAATTACTACGGTAGAAAATCTAAGTTCTTAATATTATTATGGTAGATTTTTAAAGTTGGAAGTGAAGTGAGATGATTTGCAAAGTCAATTCATGAAATTTCACATTGAGGATTATTATGGAAAATTTTAAAAATATGGTGGATTAAATTGTTTATTTATGTGAAATTATCAATGTATAAAAAAAAATACGTCATTGACATAATTTGAAGTCTTTTATTTGAAGGAGTTTTGTTTGGGTGCTTGATGTTGAATTTATGTTATTTTATAGAGTAAATTTTTACTACATTTAAAAATTAATGATTTAATTGAGTAAATTATAAATGAGAAGGATTTTATTATAAATTAAAGATATACATATATACGCTGTATATTAAGGGTTAAGTATTTGGCAATAGTGGGTTATGTGTTAATTGTGGAATTAACTTGGTGGATATGACGGATTAAATTGTATAGGATGTAAATGTTTTGGGAAAAATGTGTAAAAGTGTAAATAAGTAGCTAAATGTTTTGAATTAAATGGTATATGAAATTGAGATTAATATTTACATAGTCATTTTAGAAACGAGTAGAATGATAGTTTGATAATTTTTAATTATTAGTGTATAATTAAGTACAATGAGTAACTTAAGTGGGAGATAAATTAGTAATTAGTATTAAATTTCAAAGTGAGATTATAATAAAGGATTATTTAAATAAATAGTCCATTAATTTGATGAGTTTTGGTTAGTGGTTAATGGACAATCGGTCAAAGTGGTTAATATGCATTTGTATATGTTATAATGGCCGATTGTAATCAAGAATAAAGATGTGAATGAATGGATGTTAATGAGTTGTCGTATGTTTCTTATTAAGAAAAATTATTAATGTTTGAATCTAAATAAATTAGTTAAGTAATTAAACAAACTAATTTATTTTACCTAGCTCAAGAGCGAAAGGAACTTAACTCGGAAAAGGG
Source organism: Gossypium hirsutum (assembly GCF_007990345.1). Taxonomy (NCBI): domain Eukaryota; kingdom Viridiplantae; phylum Streptophyta; class Magnoliopsida; order Malvales; family Malvaceae; genus Gossypium; species Gossypium hirsutum. The sequence continues at coordinate 23,614,723 of NC_053435.1, read as the reverse complement.
AAAAGCGAAACAAATGGAATAGTCGATTTGTAGTTGTCCGACGACATTTAAGGTAAGTTCTTAAGTATTTGAGTTTGATTCCCTTGTAAGTCTTAAGTTTTAAAACGGGATGAATATGATATTATGTTTTAAATATGTGAATGAGAACTTTACAGAGTAAATTGTATAAATCTGCTAGGGACAGCAGCAGTAGCGTGTTTTGGAAAAATTACCATAAATTGTGGGAGTTGAGTTAAAAGCTGGATAAATTATGTAATTAAAGCTTAATGAGTCTAGTTTCTTATAAAATAAACCGTGTAAGCAAAGGAATTTCCGATAATGAGATACTTAAAGTTGTGTGAGACAGCGCAGAATGACACTGTAATCCTCTGTTTTGTTTTTAGAAAATCATTATAAATTGTACAAAAATGGTTATAAGATAAAATTTATATGCTGAGACTCCTTAATGAGCCTAGTTTCAAATGAAATCAAATACAACACATTTTGAATTCTGTAAAATGAGAAATTTGATTCGTAGTGAAGAGTGGTCAGATTAGTCAAACAGTGAAATAGGGGAAACTTTAAGAAAAATCTGGTATTGATTGGCCAAACCTAAAATTCTGGAAATTTTATGGATGGAAGATATACGAGTCTATATTCAGGAAAAATTAACGGAAAGTGATTTGGAGTTTTGTAGCTCCGGTTATAAATAATTTAGTGACCATTGCTCAGGAAAACAGCTCGTAGTGAATATGTGATTTTGTTGTAAACATGGATAAAACTTGTTTTAGTTGCTCATAAGCTAGTGATTAAACCCATACTTGAATTCTAAATCGTGATATTGTAAGCTTATGAGTATTCTAATATGAAATGATAGTATGGCGTAAAAATTGAATTATTCATTGGAAAGTGATGGATGTAGATTCGGCCAAGACCAAGTCTGTACATGATAATATATGTGGTATGTGAAGTATATTTGAATGAATGCGAAAGTGTATATATATATGTGATAAGGCCTAATGGCCAACGTGATGAATGTGAGAGTGTATATATATGTGATAAGGCCTAATGGCCGATGTGATGAATGTGAAAGCGTATATATGTGATAAGGCCTAATGGCCGATGTGATGAATGTGAAAGTGTATATATGTGATAAGGCCTAATGGCCGATGTGATGAATGTGAAAGCGTATATATGTGATAAGGCCTAATGGCCGATGTGATGAATGTGAAAGTGTATATATGTGACAGGGCCGAGTGGCCAACGTGATGGATGTGAAAGTGTATAAATGTGATAAGTCCCGAAGGGCATTTGTGTCAGTACTATATCTGGGTTAAAACCCCGCAGGCTTTATGCGAGAATATTATCATTGATTAATGTCCGTAAGCTTCGTGCTCGTACTATATCCGAGCTCTAAAGACCCGATGACTACGTGTGGGAATTTTGTCCGGGTAAGACCCGATAACTTCGTGTGGAGATTATGTCCGGGTAAGACTTCGTAATAAGAATTGCTTATAAATATATTCAATGCGAAAGGTTAAACAGGTATGTACTCCAAGTTTATATGTGAGCTTGATTTGCACTAAATCATAAGGTAGTTATGTGATGCATACGAGAGCAATCTATGAGACTATTCCTATGATTATGTGACATCGGATCAGTGTGAGAGGTGATGTGAAATCATACGATATATCTATGTCACATGAGCTCACTTTTATGTGAAACTTTATCTGCCTATTGTATATGATGAGATGTGCATATTCGGTAAAGGGATGGTATGCCCGAAGGAAGAGTGAAATAAAAATACGAACAACTATGTTATAATTTGATTGTTATCTGTTGACACTGCTTAAAACTTACTAAGCATTGTAATGCTTACTCCGTTTACTCTGTTTCCTCTGTTTTATAGATCTCATTGCGAAGCTACAGGCTCGGGGATCGTCAGCAACTAGTCACACTATCACTATCCACTGTTTGGTACTGCTATGTTTTGGATTATCTTATGGCATGTATAAAATAGACTCGTGGCGGAAGAATATTTTGGTTAATGTATATAGCCATGCGAAAATGGCTTATATATGTTTGAGCATAATGTTATAATCATTTGGTATGGAATGGTTAATCACTATCATAATTTGTGCTATTTATGCTAAAAGGGCTAGTTGAATCATGGAAACTATGAAATAGGTAAAGTCTACCTTAAAGGCAGATGCTGGCAGCAGCAGTGATGTAGATTTGGAAAATCACTAAAAATAGTAGGATTGGAATTAAATAATGAATAAATTATGTAAACGAACCTTGATGAATGTATTTTCATAGGAAAGTAACGAAACGATCATATGGATAGTATGTTAAGAGATATTCAGGTTCTCGTGAGACAGGGCCAGAACGGTTTCTGGATTCCCTGTTCCGACTTTGGAAATTCATTATAAATTAACCAGAGATAATTAGGAGTCATACCAACATGTATAGATTCCTCTCTGAGTCTAGTTTCTATAGAAACAAACGGCATTAGTATTGAAGCTCTGTGCAGGGAGATATCCAAGTCGTAATGTGCAAAGGTCAGTGTAGTCAATCCCTGTAACATGGGAGACTTTGACTAATAAACTGTACTAATTGGCCCGACCAAAAATTCTAGAAAAAAATATGTGATGGGAATATGAGTCTAGTTTCAAGGAAAAATTACGAAACTGATTTTCGAGTTGTGAAACTGAAGATATGATTTTTAAGGTGACAGTGTCACAGTTAGCCAACTGCCTGGAAAATTTTAAAATGGACTGCGATAGTAAGCGAATTTAGTCTGTGAACCCCTCGTGTCCGACTCCGGCAACGGTCTCGGGTACGGGGTGTTACATAACTACCAAGCCCTTTGCCACCTTGAAACACAACATAACAACAACCATAGCTAAAGTCTATATACAATTCATGTATTCAACCATACCAACAATTTCTTTTTCATGAAAGACTACTTTGCATTCATATAATGACTTTCAATATTAGCCATTTTTCTTGGCCTTGTACATAATGAGTCAAATTGTAATAGCCCAACTTTGGGGCTAGTCAGAATAGTGGTCTCGGGACCAAAAATTTAAAGTCAGAGAAATTATTTTATTATTGATATAGAGTCATAGCATGTTTATATTAGTGCATGAAAAATTTGGCGACCTAATTTTAACGTTTGTGAGCTTAATTGCAAAAGAAGACTAAATTGCATAAAGTGAAAAAGTCCTAATTTGATAGCTAAAGGTGTTATTTTATTAGAGAATCAAAATTGGGGGATTTTAAAGGGCAATTAGACCTTTTCATAAGAGCTTGGCAGGCCATAGAGTCAAAGAGGAGACAAAATTTTAAATTTTGGTGGGTTAGGTGGCTTATTTTGACTAAAATAGAGATAGATAAAAGAAGGATGATATCATCCCTTTTCATCTTATATCATCCCTTTTCATCTTCTTCCTCCATTGAAATTTTTAGCAAAGAATAGGGTTTAAGAGCTTGAAATTTCAGCAACTTTAAGCCTTCACAAGTAAGTGATCCTAATGGTTTTTCTTAAATATTTTTGTACATTTGAGATCCTTGAAGCATGAACATTCAATTGAGGGTACTATTTTGCAAAATGATTGAGAGTCTAGTGTTTTTCCATGAAAGGATTTGTGATGTTTGCTGAGTTTTTATGGAAGAAAATGAGTCTTGGATGTCTTATAAACAACTTTTGTGAAAGGTGTTAGCGTGAAAACACCTAAAAGGACTAATGTGCATAAGTTGTAAAATAGATAATAAATGTGTGAAATAGTGGGAATTTGGAGTTGCTATAAGAGTCAAAGAGGTTCAGCTAGTCTTGAGAAATAAAGAAATTCGATAAACAATGATTTTCGGGCTTAGGGGTAAAATGGTCATTTTGTCAAAATCTAGGGGCAAAATGGTCATTTTACCAAAGATGTGAATTTTTGATTTCTTAATTCTAATTAGAGACTAATTGAGTATATTTTTCTATTATAGATCAAGAATTACTGAATCCGAGCCTAGATCTGGGGAAAGCCAAGAAAATTAACTAAATCGATAAGTTGTCATATTTTGTAATCCGAGGTAAGTTGTATATAAATAATACAATTATGTAACTAATGTATATGTTGAATTGTATTGAATTATTATAGTATGAAGTGCTTGATTGTGGAATTGAGAAAGAATGATGATAATAAAGATAGTAGAGTTCCCGTTTGAACCTAGGAAATAAATCGGATATTCAAGCCATAATGATCAGGTCACTTGTGTGAGCTAGTGTAAGACATATCTGGGACATGCATTGGCCACGTTATGAAAGCCAGTGTAAGACCATGTTTGGGACATGGCATTGGCATTGAGACGAGTGCTAGTGTAAGACATGTCTGGGACATGCATTGGCCTCGAGATGTAAGCCAGTGTAAGAAATGTCTGAGACATGCATTGGCTATGAGATGATAGTCAGTGTAAGACCATGTCTGGGACATGGCATTGACACCTTACCCTATGCATGAGGCTTATGGAATATCCGATAGAATTCCGAATGGTTCAACGGTGAAATTTATGATTTCTAGTTATTGAGGAAAGTATGACCGAGTTGTGAGTCATACAGGTACCTATTGGGTATATTTGAATTGTGAGTTCAATATATACTATACAGAGTGTATGGAATATTGATGAGTAAGTTTTACTTATGCCCACTTATGTACTACGAGCTTGTTGATGAATGGTAAAGTTGTGTTGTATATTTATTTATGTGCAACTTACTAAGCTTTATGCTTACTCCCTCTCCTTTCTTTTTCTTATAGTGTCGCCTAGCTAGCTCAAGGATCAAAGGAAGTCAGAGATATCGATCACACTATCAATCGAAGTATTCGGTATAGTTTTATTTATATTTTTGAATATGGCATGTATAGGGAACTAGACTTGTGTTTTGTGTTATTATTAATTTTGGCCAAATGTGTTGGCTTGGAATAAATTCCTCATTTTGTATTAAGCCTTGAATGATGGCTAACATTCATTTTGACATATGCAAATGGTGTTTTGTTCATGGATGAGTAGAATGCACAAATGAAATGTTGTCTATGGTGGCTGATTTTATTGCATGAAATAGTCTTGTATTGGTTTTGGTTGCTTTTGTGTAGGTTGTGTAAGTAAGGGCGACAAAGAGACTTGGTAAATAACCTTATTTTTGTCCACATGAGTAGACACACGGGCGTGTGTCTAGGCCGTGTGTGACACACGGTCTGCCCCGTGGGTGTGTGGTCAGGCCGTGTATCCCCTGCACATAAACATTTCAAGTCAGTATGTATGGTAGTAAACACACGGGCAGAGACACGGCCGTGTGTCTCAGCCGTGTGTAGAACACGATCTAGCACAGGGGCATGTGCCTTAGCCGTGTGACATTTTGGGGTTGCTTACATTAGAAACCGAATGTCTAGGTTTTTGCACACGGGCTAGGACACAGGCGTGTCATGGCCATGTGAAGGACACGAGCTAGGGACACAGGTGTGTGCTAAGCCGTGTAAAAACCCCTGTATGTGTGCATTTGGAATGAATTCCACACAGGTGTCGGACACGGGTATGTCTTTGTATTGCCTAGGCCGTGTGATCCATACGGGCCAACCGCACGACCATGTCAAATTGATCACATGGGCGTGTTGCCCCTTTCACACGAGCATGTGCCCTTGTGTCGAGTGTCATTTTTATAAAGTTGACTAAAGAACCCGAGGTGTTTTCGAATGATTTCTGATGGGTATTTTGGGTCTCGTAGATCATTAAGGACGTGTTGACAAGTTTGAGAAAATTTTAAATTTGTTCAAGTCTTGAAGATTTGGAATTGGTAGTAAGTACGAGTTTAAGTTTGGTGACACCTTGTACTCTGTCCCGGCGTAAGATATGGATATGGGGTGTTACATTTAGTGGTATCAGAGTTATATTTTAGTCGGTTCAAGGACTAACTTAGCATGAGTACGAGTCTTGTTATACATGCCATAACTGTATACTGATAGTGTGACGATTTCTGACGATTATAAATTATGTTTCTATATAGTAAATGGATCTTGATAGAGTCATGGCGGATGACATGAAGAGTAATGCGCTAGCTCCAACTAAAGGGACCGCACCAGTTCAAAGTGAGCCCGTGACTATGGGCCAAGGCGAAAGGGCTAGAGAAGCCTATGTCTGAATGATGGATGTTTGGTACATTGAGTTCGTTCATGCGAACCTGAACACTCCACCTCCCTCATCTCCTCCGATTCCTCAGTATGCTCCGGTAGCTTCACAAAGTGTGGACATAATTAGGAGAGAGAAGCCCTTGGTAGACAAGATCCGAAAATAAGGGGTTGAAGTATTCCAGGCAAATCTCAATGACGACCCGGAGAAAGTAGAGTTTTGGTTCGAGAATACCATCAGGGTATTTGACAAATTGTCATGCATGCTTGAGGAGTACGTGAAGTGTGTCGTGTCGCTCTTGTGAGATTCGGCTTACCAGTAGTGGAACACACTAGACTCTATGGTACCAAGAGAGAGAATAACATGGGAATTCTTCCAAGAAGAGTTTTGAAAGAAGTATATTAGCCAGAGGTTCATAGACCAAAAAAAAAGGAATTCTTAGAGTTGAAGCCAGGTAGTAGGACAGTGACAGAGTACGAACAAGAGTTTGTGAAACTCAGCAAATATACGCGGGAGTGCGTGTCCTCAGAAGCCGCCATGTGTAAAAGGTTCGAGGATGGCCTCAATGAAGATATCTGAGTGTTTTTTGGTATTTTAGAGATAAGAGAGTTTGTAGTGCTTGTCGAAAGAGCACGCAAGGCAAAGGAGCTAGTAAAAGAAAGAAGGAAATCGGCTATTGAGTCGCGGGATTCAAAGAAGAGACAGGTGGGGAAATCACATCAGTCCTCATATAAAAGATCAAAAGAGTTTGCTAACTGATCGAATGCTTCGGTGGGGTTTTCGAATAGAAACAAGAACCGACAGAACGCAACTTCGAGAGCTCAGACCCCTTCTATCATGAGTGTCGGTAGTGTTGGCCAAATAGGCTAGAGTGTTCGCAATATGGTAAATGCCATTTTGGTGAGTGTTGAGGTAAAGAAAGGGGGTGTTTTAAATATGGGTCATTGGACCATTTCATCCGAGACTGTCCCGATGTAGAAGAGGGAGAGAAAAAGCAAGAAGTGAAGACAAGTAGTGCTCCATTGAGGGGTAGACTGCGAAAAAACCCTGGAAGCAGGGCTTCTAGCAGAGATGCACCCAGAGATGCTGTAGTGAGGTTCGAGGGCAGAGCGCCTGCAAGGACATACGCTATTTGTGCCTGTGAAGAGGCAGAGTCTCCCGACGTGATTACAGCTACCTTTTCTATCCATGAAATATCTGTTGTTGCTTTAATTGACCCGGGGTCAACCCACTCCTATATTTATATGGAATTGATACCAAGTATGAACATGTTAAGAGAGCCCACATAATTTATGATAAAAGTGTCTAACGCCTTAAATAAACATGTGCTTGTAGACCACGTGTGTAAAAATTGTCCTTTGACAAATAGAGGTCATTGTTTTCCGGATAACTTGATGTTATTGTCGTTTAATGAATTTGATGTGATCCTTGGGATGGATTGGTTGACTTCTCATAGTGTTGGAGTGGAATGTGGGAGAAAAGTTATTGAGTTGAAATGTGAAGACGGGAATGTCCTTCGGGTTATACCAAATAAACTGAATAAACCGCCTGTGGTGAAATCGTCTATGTTGATTGAGAAATATTTGAGAAAAGGATATGATACTTATCTCACTTTTGTGTTGAATACTCAAGTGTCTGAGTTGAAGATAGAATCGGTATCAATAGTTTGTGAATTTATAGATGTGTTTCTTGAAGAATTACCCGGAGTACCTTCAGTGAGGGAAATTGAGTTTGGAATCGAGTTGGCATGGGGACGTAACCCATTTCTATTGCTCCGTATAAAATATCCCCGACAGAGTTGAAAGTACAGCTGCAAGACTTAACAGATAAAGGTTTTGCAAGACCTAGTTATTCACCGTGGGGCGCACCAGTGTTGTTTGTGAAAAAGAAAGACGGGTCGATGAGGTTATGTATCGACTATAGAAAGGTCAATAAGGTAACTGTAAAGAACAAGTATCCTTTTCCAAGGATAGATGATTTATTCGATCAGTTGAAGGGAGCCAAGGTGTTCTCCAAGATAGACTTGAGGTCCGATTATTATCAGTTGAGAGTTAATGTGCAAGATGTACCGAAGACTACGTTTTGGACGAAATATAGGCATTATGAGCTCCTCGTCATGCCCTTTGGCTTGACTAATGCCCCGACGGTGTTTATGGATTTGATGAACCTCATTTTTCGACCGTATCTGGATAAGTTTTGTAGACACTCAATTTTGCTCGGGCCCAGAAATAAGTCCAAAAACAAAAATAATAAACCCAAAAAAAAACAAAGTCCAAGTTCAGTCTAGAATTACAAATATAATTTGGCTCGATCGAAATGGCCCATTACTTGAAAAAATTTAAGGTCCATCTACAAGCTTGACTCATATGGAAATATAATCTTCAATGATATGCAATAGTAGGTATGATATGCAATCTTAGATATGATACAATCTTAGATATGATTGCAATCTTAGATATGATATGCAATCTTAGTAGATATGATTTTGTAATCTTAGAGATTTAATTTGTAGATACCTTTTAATCTTAACTATTGATGTAATTGATCTGTACCGTTGGATTTGAGGAGGTTCAACTATAAATAGAGGCCTCTCCCTTCATTGTAAACACACTGGAGTTTTGGGAAACAATACAAATTTTTGAGAGCTTTCACTCAAATTTCTCTCCCTCTTACGTTCTTATTTTCTACAGTTTGTTCTTATTTTATTCTTTGTTCATCTTCGTTTTTCAAACTTTTTTATTTTGATTTAATCCATGTTTCCCTGAATTTTTTTTATATATTTTAATTTTTTAATAATTTTAGTATCATATCAAACTCTTTCATTTTTTAATAATTTTTTAGTATTACTCTTAGTAAATTATTTTTTAAAATTTACTCAAATAATTATTTTAAAAAAATATATTTCATTTAATTGTCATATTTTATCCAAAAGTTTTTCTAAAATTAGGCAATGTTTTTCGTATTTAGGAATTCGGGAAATAGTACCCTAACATGCTGGGTTGCGATTTCCCATTTGTCTAAATGCTTAAAGTATCCTTCTAAATAGATTTTGTAAATCACGAGATGATTTCAGTTACGAGAGTTTAAGAATATCGTGTCCTATCATGCTGGATGTGATGTTTGTATTATTTCGGAGCTAAGGAATCTCGATTTTTCAACTTAAATAATTCGGTTTTAAAAAAGGGATCCTATTTTTAAATCCTTTCAAATTTTTGACATTAAGACAGAAAACTATTCAATTTGGTACCAATTTTGGGCATTGCGAGGGTGCTAATCCTTCATTGTACGTAATCGACTCCCGAACCTGTTTTTTTAATTTTCGTAGACCAAAACATTTTATAAGGTGATCCAATCACACCTAAAAAGGTTGGTGGAAACTCCTGTTTTCGTTTTTCAAAGGTCGATCCCCATTTTTCAAACATCCCTTTAAAAAATGGTTTCGATAGCTTGGCGACTCCACTGGGGACTTAAGAGAGTCAAGCCAAGAAATTGAGTATTTTCTGTCTTAATGTCAGAAGTTTGGAAAATTTAAAATTGGATCCTTTTTACATGTGTTTGCTGCATATGTTTGTTACCTTATTGCTGTACATTGCATTTGCATGACCGTTGTGGTCACACCCTTAAGTGGGAGTGAGAAGCTACACTTTCATAAGGTTTTCACCTTCGTATGAGCTAGTGGATTGCTTCCGGGACACTGTATCTATGTCTTCGTGAGATTTTCATCTCCGTATGGCCATAGGGAAATTTGTCCCCCTGAACTGAACTTCGTCTATATGAGCCTATAATGGGTGAAGACCAAGGAATCTGCTGGTTCAGGTACCCTGGCTTTAGATCTAAAACTCATATAGTGAACTTTAAAGAGTTTAGGAAAGATAGTGATAGCCTTTAGTAAGCTACCCTTGTAAGTACTTGTTTATCATTTTTTTATGATACTGACCTATTTTTATTTTGCTGTCATTGCATGTCATTTGGCATTTAAAGGTGTCGATTCACGGCTCGATTTCTAGATTAGAAAGTTTTGTAATGAGGAATGAATACCTTGATAGAGTGGAGGACAATGCTTTTGTCTGTACCTGGTCAGAGAAAACCCAGTTAGAGAAAGGAGATAGTGTCACCGATGGATATACGTTAGAGTTATGGGACTTCACCCGTATTAATTCGACACAGAATGAGTTTCAGGAGCTAAGAAACATTTGGGCCCAATGGGATGACAAGGCTAAGCAGCTTTTCTATCAGAATTATGGAGACCTTCCCTATTTGCTAGACGTCAAAGTAGATAGGAACTTGTTTCGAGCTATGGTATAGTTCTGGAACCCTGCTTATAGTTGCTTTACATTTGGTGATTTTGATCTTGCACCTACTTTGGAGGAGTATACAACTTTACTGCGTTGCCTGAGGATTCAGGGTCACAAGGCTTATGTTAGGCCTGCTAGTCTTCCAACTTTTACAAAAAAGTTGGTGATGATTACTGGGATGAGTGAGCAGTGGGCTGTAGCTCGTATACAGCAAAAGGGTGATAGTAAGTGTGTTCCATGGGCCGTTTTGAGGGATTTGATATCGACACATCCAGACGTAAAGAAAAGGGTCGACGTCTTGGCTTTGAATATTTACGGCATGGTGATTTTCCCAAAGGCATTGGGGCACATAGATGAGGCAGTTGCGGATTTGTTCGATCGCGTTGGTAAGCAGAATACACCGGTACCAGCAATCCTAGCTGAGACATTTAGATCTTTGAGTGCATGTCGGAGAGCTGGTGAAGGTAGATTCATTGGATGTACACAGTTGCTGTTAGTTTGGTTCCACAGTAATTTTTGGAAGCTTGATAAGGTTCCTTGCTGAGTATTCTTTGAGGGTTATTCTCCCTTAAAAGAAGCTGTAGACATGCCGAGGAGAGATGACATTTCAGAGGAGAGGTAGATAGACATTCTTCAGAATCTTCGAGAGGAAGATGTTATGTGGAAGGCTCATTGGTTGGTTCCTAGTGAAGTCCTTTACCGCTGTGGCAGTTTTGATTGGGTCCCTTTGCCAGGAATTTGGGGCGTTGTTGGATATGCACCATTGCTTGTTCTAAGGCAATATAGAGTGAGGTAGTTCATACCGGTTACACAGGGTCTAGCTCAAAGTGATTTCTCTTATAAAGGACATCACTATAAGAAGAAGATGCGAGAGATTTCTGAGGCTTGAAAGAAGCCTTTCTGTATGAAGATCTTGACCGAAGGCTTGACGTCAATCCTTGAGTATAAAGGGTTGTTTAGTAGGAGAGTCAACGATAATGTCCCTAGGCCAATTTTGGGAGTGGCTCGATCATTAGAGGAGAGCTTACGAGTGATTCCATCAGAGTTGGAGGTTACGAAGCAAGAGTTCGAGAGAAAGAATTCGGAGATTGAAAAGAGGATTGAGAAGCTCGAAGAGGAAAACATGTGCTTAAGTCTCGACGTCGATGTTCAAAAGATGAAAGTCGAGAAGGTGAAAAAGGAAAAGAAAAAGATCGAGGAAGATTGAGATGATTTAAAGACGCACTACAAAAAGGCCCAGGTAACGTTGAGAAGGGTCGGATTAGGGAAATCTCCAGAGCAGTGGCAGCAAGAGATTCAGGAAGAAAGAGCCAAAGCCGAGTATTGGGAGAAGAAGTTCCAAGAGATGCAGTTGCGTAATCAGGCCCTAGAGAAGGAAAATCAAGGATTAAAACTAAGGTGGCTGAACTTGGACGATCTCTTCATCATCACCGAAGTCGTAACCTTGCAATCGAGTTAAAGGCAAGCTTGAATAAGATCAAGGAAATGAAGCACGATATTGGAAGGTTGGAAGCAGCACTACAGGGCTGTGAGCTACGGATTGAGCAACTCGAGGCAAGAGAAGAACAGTGGAAGGGAGAACTTCACCATCTTCATGATCAAGTTGGAAATAGGGATTATCTCATGGGAGAAGCCTTAGTTCAGATTCAAGAGGTTGCTGAACACTTACAGGATTTGGTAGTACAAGCTAGAACGTTGAGTATAATGTATGAGTCATCGTCAGACAGAGGATGAGAGTTAACATTGTTATTAGATAGGGTAAAGACTCTAGGCCTACGGGCGAAAGCGTATTTGTAATCTGTTTTATGAAAAGATTATTGTTCCTTAAATAACGCTTTCTGAAATGAAATTGAATCAGAATCGACATCCTTTTGCATTCATGCATTTGTATTTCATAGCATCTCATTGAATCATATGAATTCAAGTTTATAGAAAGACCCTAATTAGTTAAAATTAATAGGGAGAAAGAGAGTAAGAGAAAGAAAATCTGGAAGCAACACATCACTACAGAACTCGTGCAAGAACTAAGAACATGGACCAAAGATTTGAACAGTTACAGAAGGACATGCAGGACCAATTGCAAGAGCAATTGGCAAAGATACAAAATGACATGAGGGAGCAAATGTTGGAGGCACAAAGGAACATGATGGCTGAGATGGCCCAACTTCTGAGGGCCACTGATATGGGAAAGGCTCCCATGGCAATTACTGGCAAGGAGGGTGAGGATCATCCTCCAGGTTTCACCCCACCCCACGTGCCTACACAAACTGAGGCACTTCCTAGGAGGCCATCTGTCACTATAAAGCCCCAACAAGGGTCGGTCGATACTCGGATCCCCGTGAATTTCCCAACTGGTTCAGGATTCAATTTGGGTGACAATACTGCAAATCCTGTTATTCCTGACTTAGACATGGCTGAAAAAGAGGATCTAAGAATTGAGGCTGCAAGACAGTTGGAAGATCGCTGCAAATGGTTGGAGGAAAAGTTCAAGGCTTTAGAGAATGCTAATGGGCATCATAGGGTTGATGCCAAAGATCTAAGCTTGGTCCCAGACTTGGTGCTTCCTCACAAATTCAAGATGCCAGAATTTGAGAAGTATAATGGGACTACTTGCCCAGAAGCCCACATTATGATGTTCTGTAGGAGGATGACTGGGTATGTGAATAAGGATCAATTGTTGATTCACTATTTCCAAGACAGTTTAATTGGAGTAGCAGCCAAGTGGTGTAATCAACTGAGCCGGGCCAGAATAAGTTCATGGAGGGATCTTGCACAAGCGTTCATGCAGCAGTACAATCATGTGAATGACATGACTCCGGATAGGATCACGCTGCAAAACATGGAGAAAAATCCTAATGAAAATTTTAGGCAATATACACAGAGATGGAGAGAGGTAGCAATGCAAGTTCAACCACCGTTGTTGGAAAAGGAGACTACCATGTTGTTCATCAACACTCTAAAAGCTCCATTCATCACTCACATGATTGGAGCACCACCAAAAGCTTTACGGATATAGTCATGGTGGGAGAGATGATTGAGAATGCCATAAAGGGTGGCAAAACTGAGGGGGAAACAACTAAAAGATCAGCCCCAAAGAGAAAGGATAGTGAAGTGAATAACACAAACACTTTCAACACGAGGGCAATCACAGGTGGTCAACCTAAAACAGCTATGGTTGAGCAACAGAGTTCTCAAAGGCAGGAGTCAGGTACAAGGCAGAATTCTAAAAGGATGCAATTCACACCTATCCCCGTGACGTATCGTGAGCTCTATCAAAGCTTATACGATGCACATGTTATTTCTCCTTTTCACCTTAAGCCATTGCAGCCCCCATATCCTAAATGGTATGACGCAAACGCCAGATACGAATACCATGCTGGAATACTGGGGCATTCGATTGAAAACTGTACTGATTTTAAGAAGGCCGTAGAAAGGCGTATTAAGATGGGGGTAGTGAAGTTCGATAATAGCCCGAATACTGAAAACCCATTACCAAATCATAGCGATCAAGGAGTGAACACCATTGGTAAAACCAGTGAGAGGAGAATAAAGGAAGGCGTGGTTGAGGTGAGAACGCCGATGAAGATGATTTGGGAAGAAATGGTAAAAAGAGAGATGATAATCTCTAAAGAGAGGAATGAAGGAGCAAGGAAACCTTGAGGGCATTCGCTCTTACGAACCGGGAAGCTCTATGAACAATTGGACCGTGGAGGAACTTCCTGTAGTCTTTAGGAATTTTTCAGAGTAATTCTCGAAACATTCTTGTTACTCTAGAGCCTAGGAGTAATAGGATTCCATTTGTGAAATGGGCTTACAATCATCTATTATTTTTTAATAAAGCATAACTTTTATCAATTTGAACGAGTATTGTTTCATTTTTATCAACCAATATTCCGTTAAATTTTGGCAATTCTTATTCTTTCATTCATAGCACATAAATAATCAATCTTAAATTCATTCATTCTTTGTATATTCTTTATACTTCACAGATCCCTAGATATCAATGACATGAGCATTGATATTACAAATCCTGATTTCTCTCATGAGCAAGACATGTGTTTAGAGGAATCACAGGATTTTGAAGATATCTAGGATTGTGATGTGTCTCTAGATCTTTTGAGGATGGTGAAACAGGAGGAGAAACAAATCATGCCACATGAGAAAGAGGCAGTAGAGAATGTAGCCCTAGAGGAAGGGAAAGAGGTGAAAATTGGCACGCATATTGCTGATGATATAAGGCAATGACTGATTGAGTTGTTACGTGAGTTCAAGGATATCTTCGCATGGTCCTATCAAGATATGCCAGGGTTAAATACTGATATTGTGGTGCATCGTCTTCCAATAAGACAAGATTGTAAACCAGTTCAACAGAAGTTGCGAAGAATGAGACCAGATATCGTATTAAAAATAAAGGATAAAGTCAAGAAATAGTTCGATGCAGGATTCTTACAAGAGGTGAAGTATTTTGAATGGGTAGCTAACATTGTACTAGTTCCTAAGAACGATGGGAAGCTACGAATGTGTGTTGATTATAGGGATCTGAACAAAGCTAGCCCAAAAGATAATTTCCCTCTACCTCACATAGACACTTTGGTAGACAACACAACGGGATATTCGTTGTTCTCCTTCATGGATGGTTTTTCAGGGTACAATCAGATAAAGATGCATCCTGAAGACATGGATAAAACCACCTTCATAACCTTGTGGGGGACTTTCTGTTACAAGGTAATGCCCTTTTGGCTAAAGAATGCAGGGGTAACATACCAAAGGGCTATGGTGACCTTATTTCACGATATGATGCACAAGGAAATTGAGGAGTATGTTGATGATATGATTGCCAAATCTCGAACAGAGGAGGAACATATTGAGGTTTTAAAGAAATTATTCTTGATATTAAGGAAGTTTCGGTTAAAACTTAATCCGACAAAATGCAGTTTCAGAGCCAGGTTGGGGAAATTACTAGGTTTTATGGTTAGTGAAAAAGGAATAGAAGTTGATTCAGACAAAGTTAGAGCCATACATGATTTACCTTCACCACGTACTCAGAAAGAAGTTCGGGGTTTTCTTAGAAGGTTGAATTATATTGCTCGGTTTATTTAACAATTAACTGAGAAATGTGACCCTATATTTCGCCTCCTTAGAAAACACAACCAAGGTACTTGGGATGAGGAATGTCAGAGTGCTTTCGATAAGGTTAAGCAATACTTGTTAAATGTGTAACGCCCCGTACCCGAGACCATTTTCGGAGTCAAACACGAGGTGTTAATAGACTTAATTCATTACTTAAACAGCTCATACAATTCATTTTAAAATTTCCAGACAAGCTGGCTAACTGCATCACAGTCACTTTAAAAATCATATCTCGAGTTCTGAAACTCAAAATCCAATTCCGTAAATTTTTCCTGAAACTAGACTCATATATCTATCTACTAATTTTTTTTCTAGAATTTTCGGTTGAGCCAATTAGTACAGTTTATTAGTTAAAGTCTCCCCTATTTTAGGGTTTGACTACTCTGACCTCTGTGTATTACGAATCAGATATCTCCCTCTACAGAGATTCAATGACTATTCTGTTTGTCTCTAATAAAACTAGACTCAATAAGGAATCTGTACATATAAAGAATTACTTCTAATTATCTTTTTAAAATTTATGGTGAGTTTACAAAGTCAGAACAGGGGATCCAGAAATCGCTCTGGCCCTGTTTCACAAAACTTTAAAAATCTCATAAAGTATAACTCATATACCTGTTTTGTTCCATCCATATGAAAATAGACTCATAATTCTTCAATTCCATATATTATTCATCATATAATTGTATCTCTACTATTTTTAGTGATTTTTCAAACTCACGTCACTGGTGCTGTCTGAATCTATTTTATGGTAAATTTTACCTATTTCATGGTTTCCATGGATTAGCTAGCAATTTAGCATACATAACACCAAATATGATCATGATTAGCCATTCCAATGGCTAATCATTACCAAGCATTTCCATACCACTCAATAACCATATCATAAGATCATATATACAAAATGATTATAATGCTATACATGCCATACTCAAAATATACAAGCCATTATGCCAAGATGGTATACGGATAGTGTGAGCGAGCCTCCGACCGTTCTCGATTTCCGAGCTGGCATGTCAAAACTACAAGGAATGAAAAGGAGGGAGTAAGCATAAATGCTTAATAAGTTCACATGCAAATAGCAAGTAACATAACCATATAAGCAAACATAAAACATCATTTGCATAATCATCACCAAGACATTCATATCACATTTTCATTTATCATCTTACCATATTGTTGTTATATCGATTTTTCAACCCGAGGGTTAAGTACATACCTGTTCAAGGTATCCATTTCACAGCACTTACCAATACGTCCCTTTCATCTTGAGTATTCCTCCATTTCAGTAGAACTTTACCCGTTGAACACATCGGAATATAATTCGGATACATGGAAAGTTTGCACATAAGTGCCACATATGTAGCCAAGCTACCATGTAACCCGCCCATAAGTGAACTCAGACTCAAATCAACGAGCTCGGGCGTTCGCATCCATAAGTGAACTCGGACTCAACTCAACGAGTTCGGACATTCGCATCCATAAGTGAACTCGGACTCAACTCAACGAGTTCAGATGCTCAACCATCCTAGTGACATGTCACTTGTATCCTAATCTATTCCTAAGGTTCAAACGGGCTTTTTCCCTCGATCTCACATCTTTGCCGTCTTCCACGGAATATCGGAACCGATACTCGGTGATAGTTCATACTCATCAAGTAATTCACATAATTACATATTATTCAACAATAACCACAAAACATAACGTTTCATGATAATAATAAGCATCATATGATATAAACAACATTAAATTCCTTATAACAACAATTATGTTACTACATTTACACATGAACTTACCTTGTATTTGAAAATGGCTACTTTTACCATTTCGTCCACAACTTGGTATTTTCCCCATTTTAGCCCGAATTTCAGTTTTCCTTGCTCTATCATTTAAAATATAGTCTAATTAGGACTCACATTATTCAAATTGACCCAAAATCATATTTTGGAAAAATTACAATTTTGCCCCTAAACTTTTGCATATTTACACTTTTGCCCCTAGGCTCGGGAATTAAACTTTATTCCTTATTCTTATGTTTTATAACATGCTGATCATTTTTCCCTTCTATGGCAACATCAAATTCTCACTCTAACATGTACTTATGACTATTAGGTATTTTTACCGATTAAGCCCTTTTGCTCGTTTTCACTTAAAACCGAGTAGCACAAGTTGTCTAACATAATTTAAAACCTCATATTCTATCATAGAACACCAAAATACACAAATTTCACCTATGGGTATTTTTCCAAATATGAACCCTAGGTTGAATTATTGCTAGCATAAGCTTAATTGAGCTACCGGGACTCCAAAAACGTAAAAATCATTAAAAACGGGGCTTGGAATCACTTACTATGGAGCTTGGAAGCTTGAAACAGACCCTAGCTATGGAGAACCCTTGAAATTTCGGCCTAATGAAGAAGATGGACAAAAATTGGCTTTTAATTTTGTTTTTAATTCATTTTAATAACTAAATGACCAAAATACCCTTACTACTAAACTTTCCAGAAATTCCTTTCATGTCCTAATTTTGTCCATGAACTTAAAATTGGTCAAATTGCTATTTAAGACCTCCTCATTAATATTCCAAAACAATTTCATACTAAAAACTTCTAGAATGCAAGTTTTGCAACTTATTCGATTTAGTCCCTACTTTCAATTTAAGCACTTTAGGCATAGAATTTCATCACGAAATTTTCACACAATCATGCAATCATATCATAGACCTTAAAATAATCATAAAATAATTATTTCTATCTCGAATTTTGTGGTCACGAAACCACTATTCTGACTAGGCCCAAAATCAGGATATTACAAAATGCTATTGTGTTATCTCAACCTAATCCAGGTAGACCATTAATTCTGTACTTATCAGTGTTTAGCAATTCTATGGGATGTGTGCTTGGCCAACATGACGAGTCGGGAAGAAAGGAGAAGGCGATATATTACCTCAGCAAAAAATTCACAGAGTGTGAGATGAGATATTTGCCAATTGAGAAATTGTACTGTGCTTTAATCTGGATGACTCGAAGGTTGAGGCAATATATGTTGTATCATACTACTTGGCTTATTTCAAAACTTGATCCTCTAAAGTATATGATGGAGTCAACAGCTTTGAATGGAAGAATGACGAGGTGGTAAATTCTACTTTCAGAGTTTCACATAGTTTATGTGAGCCAGAAGGCTATAAAAGGAAGTGCGATAGCGGAATTTCTGGCTAGTAGAGCTCTAGAAGACTATGAGCCATTGAATTTTGATTTTCCAAATGAGGAGTTGATGTGTGTAGCAGCTACAGAGGACTATCCTTGGAAGTTGAGCTTTGATGGGGCATCCAATGCAGTGGGAAATAGAATTGGGGCAGTCTTGGTATCCCCAAATGGTGATTATTATCCATTCACGGGCAAGTTGGATTTTGATTGCACAAACAATATGGCTGAGTATGAAGCGTGCTTCATGGGACTCTGAGTGGCTATAGAGTGAAGAATAAGAACCTTGGAAGTTTATGGAGACTTCGTGTTGGTAATTTACCAGCTTAAAGGTAAATGGGAGACAAGGGATCCTAAATTGATCAATTATCGAAAGGTAGTTTTGGGGTTACTTGAGCAGTTCGATGACATCACTTTCAATTATATTCCACGAGACGAAAACCAGATGGCAGATGCTCTAGCAACCTTGGCTTCTATGATTAAAGTGAATAAAGAGGAGGAGATGAGACCCATTCAGATGAGTATCTTCGAGGTTCCAGCTCACTGTTGTAACATTGAGGAAGAAGAAAAGGATGATAACCCTTGGTATCAGGATATATTGCGATATGTGAGAGATCGTAAATACCCAGAACAGGCAACTAAAAATGATAAGCGAACTTTAAGGAGATTAGCCTGCGACTACGTTTTGGATGGGGACATCTTGTACAAAAGAAGAAAGGACCAAGTACTGTTGAGATGTGTTGATGCCGTGGAAGCTAAGTTAATCTTGGAAGAAGTTCACGAGGGTGTTTGTGGGACGCACGCTAATGGTTTCACGATGGTTAGACAAATCATGAGGTTTGGATATTATTGGTCTACTTTGGAAGGGGATTGTATCAACTACGCCAAAAAATGCCATAAATGTCAAATTTATGGAGACAAGATTCATGTACCACCTTCACCTCTACACGTTATGACTTCTCCATGGCCTTTTTCTAAATGGGGCATGGATGTCATTGGACCAATATCACCAAAAGCTTCAAATGGGCATCGCTTTATTGTTGTGGTCATTGATTATTTCACGAAGTGGGTAGATGCTGCTTCTTATGCGAATGTTACTAAGTCGACTATAAGTCGTTTCTTGAAGAAAGAGATTATTTGTCGGTATGGGATGCCTGAAAGGATCATATCAGACAATGTACTGAACTTGAACAGTAAAACGATAGCAGAAGTTTGCAGTCAGTTCAGGATTAAGCATCATAACTCTTCGCCGATGAATGGGGCAGTGGAAGCTGCTAACCAAAACATCAAGAAGATAGTGGGGAAAATGACTAAAACCTAAAGAGACTGGCATGAGAAGTTACCATTTGCACTCTTAGCTTACCAAATGTCTGTCAGAACCTCTACCGGGGCAACTACTTTCTCGTTGGTTTATGGGATGGAAGCAGTGTTACCCATTGAAGTAGAAATACCGTCTCTTCGAGTCTTGTCAGAGATAAAGTTGAATGAAGCTGAATGGA
Organism: Gossypium hirsutum; assembly: GCF_007990345.1. Classification (NCBI taxonomy): domain Eukaryota; kingdom Viridiplantae; phylum Streptophyta; class Magnoliopsida; order Malvales; family Malvaceae; genus Gossypium; species Gossypium hirsutum. Next base: position 23,594,446 of record NC_053435.1, on the reverse strand, counting down.
TACAATCGCGATATGACCAGTTGAACTTGATTGAGGAAAAGAGGCTAAAGGCCATTCGTCATGGTCAGATGTATCAGAAGCGAATGATGCGAGCTTACGACAAGAAAGTGCGACCAAGAGAATTCTACGAGGGGGATCTTATGTTGAAAAAGATCCTCCCTATTCAGAAGGACTTTAGAGGAAAATGGATGACAAATTGGGAAGGGTCGTATGTCGTGAAGAAGGCCTTCTCTAGGGGTGAATTGATCTTAATGGAAATGGATGGGAAGAGTTTGCCCAATCCAGTGAATTCAAACTCAGTCAAAAAGTACTTTGTCTAAAGGAGAGAAGAATTCAGGGTGAAAACCCACAAAGGACGCCTTGAGTTTTAAAAAAAATGGAGAGGCCAAGGTGAAAACCCGCAAAGGGCGCATTGTGACCAAAGGGGTTTTGAGTTGAAAACCTGAAAGGGCAGCTCAAATTTTGAAGAGCACACGGTAATCTTGCTATATCTGATTCAATGAAGAGTGAAGCGCGTTACATATCGGGGCATCAACAAAGTACTTTGGATCTTTTAAACACATGTTGAATTCAAGAAAGTCTTCATGGAGCTGGCATATAAACGCTCAAGCGGCGATATCTAGGGCATCTAACTTTTGTCCTGTTTGCTATCTTTAGATTCTTTTTCTTCTCAAAGATAGGCTTTTAGATTAATTTCCTTTGTATTTTTGAAAAATTTATTCAAATCTAATTATTCTCAAGATTAAATTTATCTTCCATTATTCTTAAAGTATGTTACATTAAAATAATGATAGATGAACTAAATAATTTTCACAAATAAAGTTTTGCTCATTACTCTGGAAATTTCTAGATAATACAAGAAAGTAAAACAGAACAATTGTTCGAAGAATTCACGTAAGTGAGGTTTGAAATAACTCGAGGAAATTCTTTCTTTAGTCCAAAATGATGATTGGACAAATCAAACGATTTGATCCTAAGAGAGGATCATCTTACAGACATTTTTGGTGGGTCATAGCATTTGAAGAATGGTACAAACCCACAGGCTAAGTAGGAATGATCATTCGAGAGAAATAAGGATAAACTTCGACGAAAGAATGAGTGGTGACGTCTGGAATAGGGGTCATATTCATAAACATTTTGCATTATAACAAGTTTAATTAGGAGCATTTGACCCACTTTGATCATAGCATCCTAATCATTAGGCATGAACTCATACACATTATACAGGTTATGTCCTTCAAGGGACAATGAAGATTGATGCGCCTTAACCCCCTAAGCAGTAGGGTAACAGGCTAAAGCATAGCAGATTTGACCTTCAGGTGTTTACGCTGAAGCAGATCCAAGATGATTTAACATCTCTGTATTGTCAGAGAACAAATTGAAGAAACATATTTGGCATCTCCATATTCGACGGAGAGCAGATCGAAGACATAGCAGATCTAACCTTTGGATGTCTTCACATCGAAGTAGATCCAAGATGATTTGGCATCCTTGCTTTGACAAGGAGCAGATCAAAGACACAGCAGATTTGGCTTTCACGTGTTTACGCTAAAGCAGATCTAAGATGATTTGGCATCTCTGTACTGTCAGAGAACAAATCGAAGATACAGATTTTCCATCTCCATATTCGACAGGGAGCAGATCAAAGACATAGCAGATTTGACCTTCATTGAAGCATATCCAAAATGATTTGGCATCCCTATATTAGACGGGGAGCAGATCGAAGACACAACAGATCTAACCTTCATTGAAGCAGATCCAAGATGATTTGGCATCTCTGTATTAGACGGGGAGCAGATCAAAGACATAACAGATTGGACCTTCATTAAAGCAGATCCAAGATGATTTGGCATCTCTGTATTAGATGGGGAGCAGATCGAAGACATAGCAGATCTGACTTTCATGTGTTTACATCGAAGTAGATCCAAGATGACAGATTTGGCATCTCTGTATTCGACGGGGAGCAAATCGGAGATAACAGATTTGGCATCTCTGTATTAGACGGGGAGCAGATTGAAGAAGCAGATTGGGCATCTCTATATTAGACGGGGAGCAGATCGAAGATAACAGATTTAGCGTCTCTGTATTAGACGGGGAGCAGATCAAAGATAGCAGATATCACCTTCCTGAGTTGCAGTGAAGCAGATTGAAGCCGTCAAGAATCCATTTAAAGAAGATCAAGGATCAAGAACTCAAGACTCGGCGAGCTCGGGCAAAATTGGTCCTTTTATAGTCTTTGCTCTATTCCTGTTACACAACAATAAGCAAAGAGGGGCAGCTGTAGACACTCAATTTTGCCTGGGCCCAGAAATAAGTCCAAAAAAATAATAAACCCCAAAAAAAAACGAACTCCAAGTTCAGTCCAGAATTACAAATATAATTTGGCCCGATCGGAATGGCCCATTACTTGAAAAAATTTAAGGTCCATCTACAAGCTTGACTCATATGGAAATATAATCTTCAATGATATGCAATCGTGGATATGATATGCAATCTTAGATATGATACAATCTTAGATATGATATGCAATCTTAGAGATTTAATTAGTAGATACCTTTTAATCTTAACTGTTGATGTAATTGATCTGTACCTTTTAACCTTTTTATTTTGATTTAATCCTTGTTTCCCTGATTTTTTTATATATTTTAATTTTTTAATAATTTTAGTATCATATCAAACTCTTTTATTTTTTAATAATTTTTTTTAGTATTACTCTTAGTAAATTATTTTTTAAATTTTACTCAAATCATTATTTAAAAAAAAATATATTTCATTTAATTGTCATATTTTATCCAAAAGTTTTTCTAAAATGAGGCAATGTTTTTCGTATTTAGGAATTCGGGAAATAGTGCCCTAACATGCCAGGTTGTGATTTCCCGTTTGTCTAAATGCCTAAAGTATCCTTCTAAATAGATTTTGTAAATCACGAGATGATTTCAGTTACGAGAGTTTAAGAATATCGTGTCCTATCATGCTGGATGTGATGTTTGTATTCTTTCAGAGCTAAGGGATCTCGATTTTTCAACTTAAATAATTCTGGTTTTAAAAAAGGGATCCTATTTTTAAATCCTTTCAAATTTTTGACATTAAGACAGAAAACTATTCAATTTGGTAACAATTTTGGGTGTTGCGAGGGTGTTAATCCTTCCTCGTACGTAACCGACTCCCGAACCTGTTTTCTTAATTTTCATAGACCAAAACATTTTATAAGGTGATCCAATCACACTTAAAAAAAATTGGTGGCAACTCTAGTTTTCGTTTTTCAAAAGTCGATCCCCATTTTTCAAACATCCCTTTAAAAAATGTTTTCGACAAGTTTGTAGTCATTTTTATTGATGACATATTGATTTACTCGCGTGATGAGGGTGAACACGCGGAGCATTTGAGAACTGTGTTATAGACCTTGAGAAACAAGAAATTGTACGCCAAGTTCAGTAAAAGTGAATTTTGGCTTAAGAAGGTCAGATTTTTAGGACACATTGTGTCGGGTGATGGGATTAGAGTTGACCCAAGCAAGATCTCGGCTATTGTTGAATGGAAACCGCCGAAAAATGTGACTGAGGTTTGAACTTCTTGGGCTTGGCTGAGTACTATAGAAAGTTTGTTCAAGGGTTTTCTATGATCACTACTCCATTAACAAGGCTATTACAGAAAGATGTCAAGTTCGAATGGACAGAAAAGTACCAACAAGGTTTCGAGAAGTTAAAGGCTTTGTTAACCGAAGCCCTAGTGTTAGTGCAACCAGAGTCGGGTAAGGAGTTTGTGATATATAGTGACGCCTCTTTGAATGGTTTGGGTTGTGTGCTCATGCAATAAGGCAAGGTTATAGCCTATGCCTCAAGACAACTAAAGCCACACAAGGGAAATTACCTAACCCATGACTTGGAACTAGCGGCTGTAGTGTTCGCGTTGAATATTTGGAGACACCATTTGTATGGTGAGAAATACCTAGTATTCACCGACCATAAGAGTCAAAAGTACTTGATGACTCAAAAGGAGTTGAACCTATGGCAATGACGATGGTTAGAGCTATTAAAAGATAATAAGTTGATGATTGACTACCATCCGGTAAAGGCGAACGTGGTCGCCGATGCATTGAGTAGAAAATCATTATTTGCGTTGAGAGCATTGAACGCCAATTTGGCATTTTTAGATGATGGTTTGGTTTTGGTAGAGTTGAGAGCTAGACTGATGTTTCTGAAAGAAATCCATGAACCTCAGAACAGCGACAAAGATTTACGGGTTAAGAGAACTCAGTGTGAGTCGGGGATTGAATCATATTTTCGGATTGGCACCGATGGATGTCTAATGTTCAAAGATAGAGTTTGTGTACCCAAGGATAATGAGCTTATTTAGAAGATTTTACTAGAAGCACATACTGGTTGTTTGTCCGTCCACCCGGGTAGTGTGAAAATGTACAATGACTTGAGGAAAGTATACTGATGGTCGGGGATGAAAAGAGACATTTCAGAGTTTGTTTCCAAGTGTCTAGTGTGTCAGCAAGTGAAATCTGAACACTAAGTACATTAGGGTCTACTTCAGCGTATCACGATCCCCGAGTGTAAGTGGGATCGGATTACCATGGATTTCATGATGAGTTTTCCATTAACCTTATAGTAAAAGGATACTGTTTGGGTTATTGTGGATAGGCTAAAAAAGTCAGTACATTTCATACCAGTGCGTACCGACTACTTCCTTGAGAGATTGGCTGACTTGTATATTTTTGAGATTGTGAGACTACACGAGGTACCCTTGTCGATTGTTTCGGATAGGGATCCGAGGTTTTCCTCGAGATTTTTGAAAAAAGTTGCAAGAGGCCTTGGGAACAAAGTTGAGTTTCAGCACGGCATTTCACCTGTAAATCTACGGTCAGTCAGAAAGAGTGATTCAAATTTTAGAAGACATGTTGCGATGTTGTGTTCTCGAATTTCAAATTAGTTGGGAAACGTACATGTCATTGTTTGAATTTTCCTACAACAACAGTTATTAGTCAAGTTTGAAAATTGCGCCTTATGAGGCTTTGTGTGGGAGAAAGTGTCGAACGCCCTTTTATTGGACTAAACTAAGAGAAAGTCAAATTTACGGGGTCGATTTAGTCAAAGAGGACTGAAGAGAAAGTTAAAGTGATTCACGACTGTTTGAAAGCAGCTTCGGATAGACATAAATCTTACGCAGATTTGAAACAGAAAGAGATTGAATTTCAAGCTGGTGATTGAGTATTTTTGAAAGTATCCCTATGGAGGAAAGTTCTCAGATTTGGTAGAAGAGGCAAGTTCAGTCCTCGTTTCATAGGATCCTATGAGGTTACCGAAAGAGTAGGGCTGGTTACCTATCGATTGGCTTTGCCGCCAGAATTGGAAAAAAATTCATGATGTGTTTCATGTGTCCATGCTACGTCGATATAGATCAAACCCTTCGCATGTGATTGCGCCATTAGAGGTTGAGATTCATCCGGATATGACTTATGGCGAAAAGCAGGTCAAGATATTGACTCGTGAAGTCAAACAGTTGAGGAATAAAAGTGTAGCACTTGTGAAAGTTTTGTGGCATAGACATGGAGTCGAGGAAGCCACATGGGAACCTGAGGAGACTATGAGAGACCAGTACCCGAACTTATTTGCCGGTAAGATTTTCGAGGACGAAAATCCCTAAGAAGGGAGAAATTTAACAGCCCAATTTTGGGGCTAGTTGCAATAGTGGTCCTGGGACCACAAATTCAAAGTTAGAGAAATTATTTTATTATTGATATAGATTCATAGCATGTTTATGTTAGTGCATGAAAAATTTGGTGAGCTAATTTTAACGTTTGTGAGCTCAATTGCAAAAAAAGAGACTAAATCGCATAAAGTGCAAAAGTCCTAATTTGATAGCTAAAGGTGTTATTTTATTAGAGAATCAAAATTTGGGGATTTTAAAGGGCAATTAGACCCTTTCCTAAGAGCTTGGCCAGCCATAGAGTCAAAGAGGAGACAATATTTTAAAATTTGGTGGGTTAGGTGGCTTATTTTGAATAAAATAGAAATAGATAAAAGAGGGATAATATCATCCCTTTTCATCTTCTTCCTCTACCAAAATTTTCAACAAAGAATAGGGTTTCAGAGCTTGAAATTTCAGCAACTTTAAGCTTTCACAATTAAGTGATCCTAATGGCTTTTCTTAAATATTTTTGTACTTTTGAGATCTTTAAAGCATAAGATTTCAAATGGGGGTAGTATTTTGCAAAATGGGGGTACTATTTTAGCAACTTTAAGCTTTCACAAGTAAGTGATGATTGCTGAGTTTTTATGGAAGAAAATGAGTCTTGGGTGTCTTATAAACAACTTTTGTGAAAGGTGTTAGCGTGAAAACACCTAAAAGGACTAATGTGCATAAGTTGTAAAATAGATAATAAATGTGTTAAATAGTGGGAATTTGGAGTTGCTATAAGAGTTAAAGAGGTTCGGCTAGTCTTGAGAAATAAAGAAATTCAATAAAAATTGATTTTCGGGCTTAGGGGTAAAATGGTCATTTTGTCAAAATCTAGGGGCAAAATGGTCATTTTACCAAAGATATGAATTTTTGATTTCTTAATTCTAATTACAGACTAAGTGAGTATATTTTTCTATTATAGATCAAGACTTACCAAATCCGAGCCTAGACCGGGGGAAAGCCAAGCAAATTAACTAAATCAACAAGTTGCCATATTTTGTAATCCGAGGTAAGTTGTATATAAATAATACAATTACATTACTAATGTATATGTTGAATTGTATTGAATTATTATAGTATGAATTGCTTGATTGTGGAATTGAGAAAGAATGATGATAATAAAGATAGTAGAGTTCCCGTTTGAACCTAGGAAATAAATTGGATATTCATGCCATGACGATCAGGTCACTTGCGTGAGCTAGTGTAAGACATATCTGGAACATGCATCGGCCATGTTATGAAAGCCAGTGTAAGACCATGTTTGGGACATGGCATCGGCATTGAGACGAGTGCTAGTGTAAGACATGTTTGGGACATGCATCGTCCTCGAGATGTAAGCCAGTGTAAGAAATGTCTGGGACATGCGTCGGCTATGAGATGATAGTCAATGTAAGACCATTCTGGGACATGGCATCAACACCTTACCCTATGCATGAGGCTTATGGAATATCTGATAGAATTTCAAATGGTTCAACAGTGAAAGTTATGATTTCTAGTTATTGAGGAAAGTATGACCGAGTTGTGAGTGATACAGGTACCTATTGGGTATATTTGAATTGTGAGTTCAATATATACTATACAGAGTGTAGGGAATATTGTTGAGTAAGTTTTACTTATGCCCACTTATGTACTACGAGCTTGTTGATGAATGGTAAAGTTGTGTTGTATATTTATTTATGTGCAACTTACTAAGCTTTATGCTTACGCCCTCTCCTTTCTTTTTCTTATAGTGCCACCTAGCTAGCTCAAGGATCAAAGGAAGTCAGAGATATCGATCACACTATCAATCGAAGTATTCGGTATAGTTTGATTTATATTTTTGAATATGGCGTGTATAGGGAACTAGACTTGTGTTTTGTGTTATTATTAATTTTGGCCAAATGTGTTGGCTTGGGATAAATTCCTCATTTTGTATTAAGCCTTGAATGATGGCTAACATTCATTTTGATATATGCAAATGGTGTTTTGTTCAAGAATGAGTAGAATGCACAAATGAAATGTTGTCTATAGTGGCTGATTTTATTGCATGAAATAGTCTTGTACTGGTTTTGGTTGCTTTTGTGTAGATTGTGTAACTAAGGGTGACAAAAAGGCTTGGTAAATAACCTTATTTTTGTCCACATGGGTAGACACACAGGCATGTGTCTAGGCCATGTGTGACACATGGTCTGCCCCGTGGGCGTGTGGTCCGACAATGAGTCCCTTGCATGTAAACATTTCAAGTTAGTATAATAAACACACGGGCAGAGACACGACTGTGTGTCTTAGCCGTGTATAGAACACGGTCTAGCACAAGGTCATGTGCCTTGGCCGTGTGACATTTTAGGGTATCTGATGTCAGAAATAGAATGTCCAGGTTTTTGCACACGGGCTAGGACATAGGCGTGTCATGGTTTTGTGAAGGACACGGGCTAGGGACACGAGCGTGTGCCAAGCCATGTGAAAACCCTTATAAGTGTGCATTTGGAATGAATTCCACACGAGTGTCGGACACGGGTGTGTCTTTGTATTGCCTAGGTCGTGTGATCCACACGGGCCAGCCGCACGACCATGTCAAATTGATCACATGGGCGTGTTCCCCCTTTCACACGGGCGTGTGCCCCTGTGTCGAGTGTCATTTTTCTAAAGTTGACTAAAGAACCCGAGGTGTTTTCGAATGATTTTCGATGGGTATTTTGGATCTCGTAGGCCCATATTAAGGAGGTGTTGATAATCTTGAGAAAGTTTTAAATTTGTCCAAGTCTTGAAGATTCAGAATTGGTAGTAAGCACAAGTTTAAGTTAGGTAATGTCTTGTACTCTGTCCCGATATAGGATACGGGTATGGGGTGTTACACAAATATTAAAGCAAGCCAACACATTTTTCCCAAAACAATGTGACACTAAAACAAAACCAAAGGGTCCTATACATGCCATAATCAACAATAAAAGATCTAACTATACCAAGTGCTTCGGATGATAGTGTGACTGGCTTCTCCGACTTAGGCATGGATCCTTGAGCTACTTTGGCGACACTATAAGAAAATGGAAAGGAAATAGGGTCAGCATAAAGCTTAGTAAGTTACATGAAAATAAACATCAACTAATCATTATAAACAATATGCTCATAACCTTTCATGGCTTATTCATGAATACTATAAATAGACGAAGGTACAACTTACTCATCGTCATCCATTACATTTCATATAGGTACCTATACCACTCATCACATGATCATAACTTTTTTCATCTCGATATAAAGTCATAAATCTTTCGTTGAATCATTTGGAATTCTACCGGATACTCAATAGCCCTAACATGGGTTAAGATGCCGAAGCCATGTCCCAGACATGGTCTTACACTAGCTTTCATATAGCGAGGCCGATGCCATGTCCCAGACAGGTCTTACATTGACACACAACAAGCTGACGCCATGTCCCAGACAGGTCTTACACTAGCTTGTATATCATAAGGTCGATGCATGTCCCAGACATGTCTTACACTAGCTCTCGTCTCAATGTCGATGCATGTCCCAGACATGTCTTACACTGGCTTAAATATCTCGAGGCCGATGCATGCCTCAGACATGTCTTACACTGGCTCTCATACTGTGGCTGATGCATGTCCCAAACATGTCTTACACTAGCACACATATCACCCATTATCACGGTACAAATATCCAAGTCTATTCCGAATGTTCAACGAAAGTCTTTACTACGTAAATTTCTCGGCATGTATTCTTATATTCAAAATCAAGACAAATTTTGTCATATAAACTCAATTACACATCATAAAGATATAGTTGCATTATTAACATACAACTTACCTCGGATCACAAAATGTAGGCGACTAGTCGGTTTTAGTCTACTTGCTTGGCTTTCCCTCGGTCTAGGTTTGGATGTTGTATTCTTGATCTAAAAATAATAAAAATTCATCCATTTAATCAATAAATAATTTACTCAAGCAACAATTCACATTTTTGGCAAATTTACCATTTTTTCCCCTAGACTTTCACAAAATAACCATTTTACCCCTCGGCCCGGAAATTGATTTTTATCCAGTTTACTTACTAATCAAGCCTAATCGACCATTTATCTCTCTTATGACAACCCCAAATTTCCAATATTTCACAACATTACTATTTATTTTACAAACTTTACAAAATGGTCCTATTAGGGTTTTCATGAGAGGTTCTAGCACAAAAATTATTTATTTCACAACCATGATTCATTTTCTTCCATAAAATTTTAGAAAAAAAACATGAATACTCTCATGGTGAAACCTTAGACTTTCAAACATTTTACAAAATAGTCCCCTCATTTGAAAGCTCATGCTATAAGGGTTCTAAAAATACAAAAATAATCAAGAAAGACCATCAAAATCACTTACTTGAGAGGGTTACAAGTTGCTGAAATTTTCAAGCTTTCAAACCCCTACAATGGCTAAATTTTTGGTGGAGAAGAAATGGTGAAAAGGGATGATATCATCTTTCTTTTATTTTATTTCTTTTTGGTCAAATAAGCCACCAAATTTTTACCTAACATTTGACTACCTTAGTTCTTTGTCTCATGGCTGGCCAAGCTATAATCTAAGGGTCTATTTACCCTTTAAAGACCCCAAATTTATGAAACATGGCAATTTAACCCCCTTAGCTATCAAATTAAGACATTTACACTTTATGCGATTTAGTCCTTTTTGACAATTAAGCGCACAAACGATAAAATTACTTCATCGAATTTTTCATGCACTAATATAAACATGCTATAACTCTAAAATAATAATAAAATAATTTTTTTGACTTTGAATTGGTGGTCTCGAAGCCACCGTTCTGACTGAGCCCAAAATTAGGCTATTACAATACATGCTTAGTAAGTTCGTATAACGGAAATTAAAACTTACCAATCTCATTTATTAAATATAAGCATACAATATCATGTTTTCCATCAACTTGGCAAAATTTCCTAAACACATGCACTCAATCAAACATGTTAGTTACAAAATTTTCATATACATCAAGTAAACATAGATGAGCTCATCATACAATATTTTTTCAAGACATTATCATTTCATCTCATAATTCTCTCATCATGCCAAGAGTTTTGTCCGTTGAATCATTGAAATTTTGATGGATACTCGAGTAGTACACTCAAGGTGTACAATTCAATAACCCGTCAATTCTTATTCAAGAGTATTCTTTAGGGCATTTAATCAAAGAACACACTCTCGAGCCACATATCGTATTACAAGATTACCAGTCCAGGCTAAATCCTTTATGTAACGCATGCTCAGAAGAGCTTAATTAGGATTGCCAGTTTAGGCTAAATCCTAATTGTATCATATGTTTGAGAGGAATTATCTCAGGATTACCCGTCTGGCTAAATCCTTTCTATAACGAGGTCATTATGTAACATCCCAAATTAGGGCCTAGTCGAAACAGTGGTTTTGAGACCACAAATCCGAAATAGAAATAATTATTTTATGATAATTTGATGGTACATGATATGATTGCATGTTTGTATGAAATTTTCATGAAGAAATTCTATGCCTAAAGTGGCCAATTTAACTTTAAGGACTAAATTGAATAAGTTGTAAAACTTGTGTTCTAGTAGCTTCAAGCATGAAATTGTATTGGATCATTAATTAGAGGTCCCTAAATAGCAATTTGACCAAGTTCTAAATATTTGGACAAAAATGGGCATGAATAGGAAAATTTTGAAAGAAAGACCTTAAGGGCATTTTGGTCATTTGGTTAATAAAAGAATAAAAAGGGAAAAATCAAGTAAAAATGATGTCCATCTCTCTAAGGGTGCTAAAATTTGGAGAGTCTCCATATCTAGGATTTTCAACTTTTCAAGCTTGATTGTAAGTGCTCTCTAACCCTGTTTTTTATGTTCTTTGCATTTTTGAAGTCCTTAAAGGATGATCTATCCATTTCTAGCCATATTTTGAGCTAGCGTTCATGTTCAAAAACTTACCCATGTGTGACATGCATATATTTTTATGTTTAATGGAGGAATATGAATGTTTGATGTGTGATAAACATCTTTTACCAAGTGATTTCTAGTGAAAATGGTTAAAAAAGATTTATTGGTAAAGTTTGTAAAATGGGTAGTAAGATATATGATTTAATGAGAAATGTGGGCTTCTATGAGTAAGTTTTAAGTTCATTTAGGCTTGGGTAACAAAGAAAATGAACACATTTCATGTTATGAGCCTAGGGACTAATTTGTAAATATGTAAAAGTTTGGGGGCAAAATCTTAATTTTTTCCTAAATATAGTTTTTGGACTAATTTGAATAATTTCATGATTAAATGAGTTGAATTTTCTATTATAGATAAAGAAAAATAGAGTCCGGACCTAGACTGGGAAAAAAACAAGATTTTGGACTAAATCAAATTAATTGTCCATATTTTGTACCAAGGTAAGTTCATGTGTAAATAGTGCAATGTTGTATCATGTTTTAATGCTTAATTAATGTATGAATTTCTATGTTTAATTGTTACAATGAGTGTATGAATGATACCATGGTCAATGAGAAAGACATTGTGAACAAGTTCGACAAAGATGAGACGTCGTGAAAATTCTATTTGAACCTTAGGAATAATTTAGGATACAATGTGACATGTCACTAGGAATTATGTGGTTATCAGCTCATGAAATTATATGTATATGTGATTATATGAATTCGGTGCTAGTCTTGTACGTTCTACTGGTGGCTGGGTAGCTCGGCATGTGTTACGGGTACCTGTCAGCTTGTGTGAGCAGCCCGAGTAGTTATGTCTTGACTATCAGCTTGTGTGAGCAGACCCGCGATTAGCTCGAGAGCGAGCAATGTGTGATTGTGATATGAGGTAGCATGCGGCTACATTGCACTATGTGCAAGTTTTTCGTGTATCCGATAGTATTCCGAGTGTTCAATGGGTAAACCTGTGAGTTATTTGACAGGTAAGTCAATGATGAGGAAATATAACAATGTGTTGCGAGTTGGTACAAGTATGTACGAAAAAATTATATGAATGAACTTGGCATGTGATGAACTTTTGGGTAAGATTGAAAATGTGTAAGTTATGCCTAGGAATTTAAGTTATGCCTATGAATCTATGATGAGACATATGCAAACTATGTTATGTCAATAGTATTTATACATATATGATTACGTTGCTATTTATTTGCACTTGAACTTACTAAGCTTTATGCTTACTCCCTTCTCTTTTCTATTTTCCTATAGTATCACCAAGCTATCTCGGGGATCGAAGGACATTGGAGACTCGGTTCACACTATCAACTGGACATTTGGGTATAGTTAGTCTCAACATTTTGAGTATGGCATGTATACGGACTTGGTCTTTTTGTTATATGTTATATTGGTCTAGTCAAATGTGTTGGCTTATGGTAATATTGGATTTATTTGGTATATGACCATGTGATATGGTTCATATTGATTATTTAGGTTGTAACCCTAATTAATTATGCATGCATGCAATGTGTTATGCTTGATGTGGTTGCTTATGAATGATATGTATGATGAATGGTGTATGTGCTAAATGAATGAATTGTGACTAATAAGTATGCCCAAAGTTATGGTATACTTGAGTAAATTGGAAATAGATTTACCATGATGAATAAACATGAAATTGGTGTGCAATGCTATGTGAAAGCTTGATGGTTTGGATTGGTTGACCATGCATGATGTAGTGGTAAACTGTGGAAGGAAAATTATTGAATTGAAGTGTGAAAGCTGTGATATTCTTCGGGTTGAATTAGATGAACCGGATAGCTTGCTTGTAGTGACTTCTTCTATGACTGCTCAGAGATGTCTGAGAAAGGGTTATGAAGCTTATCTTGCCTTTGTGTTGAATACGATGGATTCTGAGTTGAAAATTGAGTCAGTGCCGGTAGTATGCGAATATCCAGATGTGTTCTGGAAGAGTTACCCGGATTGCCTCCAATTAGGGAAGTTGAGTTTGACATTGAATTAATTCTCAGTACTGCACCTATTTCTATTACTCCATATAGGATGTCTTTGACGGAGTTAAAGGAGTTAAAAGTCCAGTTACAGGAGTTAATGGATAAAGGTTTAGTGAGGCCTAGTTATTCTCCGTGGGGCGCACCGGTGCTATTTTGTGAAAAAGAAAGATGGTTTGATGAGATTGTGCATTGACTACCGACAACTCAATAAGGTAACCATAAAGAACAAGTACCCCTTATCAAGAATCGATGACTTGCTTGACCAATTGAAGGGAACCACAATATTTTCAAAGATTGACTTGAGGTCCGGTTACTACCAGTTGAGAGTTAAAGACTGCATTTCCAATGAGGTATGGTCACTATAAATTTTTGGTTATGCCTTTTGGTTTAACGAATGGTCCTACGGTATTATGGATTTAATGAACCGTATTTTTTGACTATACTTAGATAAATTTGTGGTTGTTTTTATTAACAATATATTAATTTATTCTCGTGATGAGACTGAGCATGCTGAACACTTGAGAACAATTTTACAAACCTTGAGAGACAAGCAGTTGTATGCTAAGTTTAGTAAAAGTGAGTTTTGGCTTTGAGAAGTTGGATTCTTGGGGCATATTATTTCGGGGGATGACATTCGAGTAGATCCGAGTAAGATTTCGACTATTGTTGATTGGAAACAGCTGAGGAATGTGTCAGAGGTTAAAAGCTTTCTAAGCTTAGCTGGTTATTACAAACGGTTTGTTAAAGGATTTTCCATGATTGATACTCTGATGACGAGATTGTTACAGAAAGATGTTAAGTTTCAATGGACGAAAAAATGCCAAAAGAGTTTTGAGAAACTAAAGGCATTGTTGACTGAGGCTTCAATTTTAGTACAACCTGAATCATGAAAAAATTTTGTGGTTTATAGTAATGCATCCTTGAATAGATTGGGTTGTGTGCTTATGCAAGAAGGCAAGGTGATCGCTTATGCCTCGAGGCAGCTGAAACCGCATGAGAAGAATTATCTGACAAGTGGTTTGGAATTGGCTGCCATTGTGTTTGCGTTGAAGATTTGGAGACATCATTTGTATGGTGAGAAATGTCGTGTTTATACTGATCATAAAAGTCTAAAGTACTTGATGACTCAAAAGGATTTGAACCTACGACAACGGAGACGGCTAAAGTTGATAAAATATTATGAGCTAGTGATTGATTGTCACCCAGGAAAAACGAACGTGGTCACCGATGCTTTGAGTAGGAAATCTTTGTTTGCATTGAGGGCTATGAACACTTAGTTGGCCTTAGCAAATGATGGTTCGATTCTAGCTGAGTTAAGAGCTAGACCAATGTTTCTTCAAGAGATTTATAAAGTCCAGCAAAGTGACGGTGATTTGCAAGCCAAAAGAATTCAATGTGAATCGGGTATGAAATCAGATTTTCAGATTAGTTCTGATGGTTACTTAATGTTTCGAGATAGGATTTGTATGCTTGTTTATGTTTAAGTCTGGTAATGCCTCAAACCCTATCTCGGTGTCGGATATGGGTAAGGGGTGTTACATTTAGTGGTATCAGAGCTACGGTTTAGTCGATTCTTGGACTAACGTAGCATGTGTACGAGTCTAGCTATACATGCCATAGATATATTATGGTAGTATGACGAATCCTGACGATTTTGAAATATGTTTTCATTTAGTAAATGGATCCCAACAGAGCAGTGGCAGATGATGTTAAAAATAAGGCGCCTGCACCCACCGAAGCGGCAGCGCCGTCTAATAATAAACTCCCTACAATTAGTCGAGGAGAAGGAGGCAGGGAAGCCTTTCTCTATATGTTGGATGCCTGGTACACGGAGTTCGTTCGAATGAACCCAAATGTTCAAACCTCTTCACCCCAACCTATTCCTCAACCTAGCACCCCAAGGTATAGACTTCGTGAGACTAAATAGACCTCCAGTTGATAAGATTCAAAAACAAGGAGCCAAAGAGTTCCAAGCTAGTAAAGATGATGACCCTGAGAGGGTAGAGTTCTTGCTCGAGAATACCATTAGGGTGTTTGATGAGTTATCATGCACACCTGAGGAATGCATGAAGTGTGTTGTGTCCCTTCTGAAAGACTTAGCTTATCAGTGGTGGAACACCCTTGTGTCGGTGGTACCAAGGGAGAGAGTAAATTGGGAATTCTTCCAAGAAGAAATCCGTAAGAAATACATTAGCCAGAGATTTATTGATTAGAAAAGGAAGGAATTCTTCGAGTTAAAACAGGGTCGAATGACGGTAACGGAATATAAGCTTGAATTCGTGAGGCTAAGCAAATACACTCGAGAATGTGTATCGACCGACACCACCATGTGCAAAAGATTTGAAGATAGATTAAACGAAGACATTTGATTGTTAGAGGGTGTCCTTGAACTGATAGAATTTGTTGTGCTCGTAGAGAAAGCTTATAAAGCCTAGTAATTGGCTAAAGAGAAGAGAAAAGCTGAGTTAGAGTCTCGAGATTCAAAGGAGAGACAAATGGGTAAATCATTTCAGTCCTCAACTAAGAAATCGAGAGAGTTAAATATTCGATCGAGTGTTTCAACTGGGTTTTCAAACAGGAACCATGGGAAACAGTATTTGGGTCATAAGGCTCAAACTACTTCGATAGCGAGTGTAGGTAACGCTCGACCTAATAGACCTAAGTGTCAACATTATGGCAGACATCACCCCTGTGAATGCTAGATGAATAGCTGGGCATGTTTCAAGTGTGGTTCACATGATCATTTTATCAAGAATTGTCCTGAGACGGTTGAAAAGGAAAAATTTCAGAGTGAAAGATCGGGCAATGCTAATTCTAGAGGGAGACCACAGAAAAACCCGAGAAATGGAGCAAGTAGTAAGTGTGCACCTAGGGATCCAGTTGTAAGACCCGAGGGTAAAGCACCTGCGAAGACTTACGTCATTCGCGCTCGAGAAGAGGCTTCATCCCTTGATGTGAGTACGAGTACTTTTTCTCTCTATAATACTTTTGTTGTTACTTTGATTGATCCGGGATCTACCTATTCGTATGCATGTGTGAAATTGGTGTCTAGCATGAATATTCCCATTAAGTCTACAAAATTTGTGATAAAAGTGTCAAATCTTGTAGGCAAGCATGTGATAGTTGACAAAGTATATAAGAACTGCCCTTTAATGATTAGAGGTCATTGTTTTTCTGCTAATCTCATGCTTTTGCCGTTTGATGAATTTGATATAATACTTGGTATGGATTTGTATGCTTGTTTATGTTTAAGTCCGGTAATGCCTGGAACCCTGTTCCGGCGTTGGATATAGGTAAGAGGTGTTACACATTAGGATTACTCGTCTGATTTAAATCCCGTTAGCAACAAATGCAGTACTTCATTCATTTCAGGAAATTATATATATTCATCGGAATTCAATATTCGAACAAGACTTTACCCTTTTTCCAACATTTCCGAACATGCAATCATTCACACATTAATAATATTCACATAAATATAAATCATATTGCATACAATCATAACATTCAAGTTAACATATTTACATGCTCGATTAAGTTACACGAACTTACCTCGACACTGGTTCGCGTATAAAATCTATTAATCCGAAACTTTTTCTTTTCCTCGATCTAACCTCGAATTTGTGTTGTCCAAATCTATATAAATAACTTTAATCATCAATTTCACACATTTCATATTCATTTAGACTCAATTTACGTCCTAGGCAAAATTACTATTTTGCCCCTAACTTTTTCATAAATTCCAATTTCATCCCTAGGCTCAGAAAATGAAATTTATGCAATTTACTCCCTATTTCAAGCCTAATCAAAATTTCAACATAAAATTTACAGAACTTATTTTCTATAAATTTCAAAATTTTTCATCAATTTTCACAACTTTACATTTTAGTCCCTAAATCATGTTTTCATCAAAAATCACTTTGTAAAAGTTGTTTATCTATCAACAACCTTTCATTTTCTACCATAAATTTTAAATTCAGCATATACATCCATGACATAATTTCCATACTTTGATAACTCTTCAAATTGATCCCCTAAATAGGTAGATTAAGCTATCCCGGTTTCAAAAATATCAAAATTACTAAAAACGGGACAATAAAACTTACCCAATTAAGCCATGAAAGTTTCTTCTCTCTCTCCTAGGGTTTCCATGTATTTTTAGGGAAGAAGATGAGTAAATAAGATGATATTTTCTTTTTCCTCTTTTAATTAATCAAATTATTTCAAATTCCAATTTAGTCCTTACCCTTTTTCTAAATTTCCATGGATGACCCACCAAAATATCTGCATACTTTTCTTTAATGTTCTAATTACCATATAAGGACCTCAAGTTTTGAATTCCACAGCTAATTAATCCTTCTAGCTACTAGAATTCAACTTTTGCATTTTATGCGATTGAGTCTATCTCGTAATTAAGCACTAAATCGATAAAATTTTATTATCAAAATTTTCACATGACATTCCTAACATATTACGGACCATGTAATAAAATAAAAATAAATTTTATTTTCAGATCAGATTTGTGGTCCCGAAACCACTGCTCCGATTTCACTGAAAAATGGGTTGTTACAGTTATTGAATTCGTTAACTGTCGTAATACTCTTTAACCCTAATTTAACAACGGAGATAGGTTAAGGGTGTTACAATCTTGCCCAACAAAATCAAACTTTTACTCCTTAGCAATATACACCTCCTCAATAGTGTACTCCTACTCCTTAGTAGCTACTTATTAATAAATTTTTTATCCTCGATGAAAATTTTTTCCTTCTTAGTACCAAATTTGTTATCATTAGTAGCACACCCTTTCTTCTTAATGACAAACTTCTCTCATTAGTAGTAAACTTCATCTCTTCAACGACAAGATTCTTATCAGGATTAAACTATACCTCTTCATCCGTAAGATTCTCCCCATCAATAACAAGCTTTTGCTCTTCAACAGCAAAATCTTACTTTGCATAGTATAAAATTTGAATTTATGGCAACAAAATCCTATTTTGTACAATTACTTTCACTAATTTGTTCCCACTTAATTAGTAAAGACTAGTCCCTCAAGGAATGATATTATGTCAAAAAATTGGCTATCACAAACCTTCTTCAAGGCTACTATTACACTAAACAAATTGTATTTCACAAAACTCCTTCAATGGATAATATTACACCAAACAATTTTGCCTCTACATAAAATAATGGTAAACCAAAGATCATTCATAAAATACAATTATACCAAATAAATTCACTTTGATAGAAATGCTCCCAACTATATAGTATAGTAGAGAAAATATCTTTTAGAGATTACTATTACGTCAGAACATTTGACATTCATAAAAATGCTCCCAGCCATGAAGTGTAAAGAAAAATTCCTCTAATGGATATTATTACACCAAATAAGTTGACTTCCAAAAAAATGCTCCTAACCATAGAGACTAGTAGAGTGAAATTCCTTCAAGGGATACTAATATGCTAAACAAATTAGCACTCATAGAAATGCTTTCAACCACAATCTAGTAGAGTAAAATTCCTTCAAGGGATACAATAACATCAAATCACTTGACTTCCAAAGAAGTAATCCTAGCTACAAAAACTGAGAGTGCAAAAAACTTACTACTTAGTTGCAAAATCCTACATTGCACAACTCCCGTTCCTAGCCACAAAGCCTAATTGAGCAAATATTCCTAGCCACAAAGCTAGTTGAGCAAGAATTCTCCAAAGGATTACGTCAATTCACAAACTAGGTGCAAAATATTGCTCCACCAGAAATTTTTGAGCACAAATCCTACAAGGGATATGACTAAATTTTTTTATGCTTCCACATTTTCAATTTGCTCTTGCTGGCCTTGGCCTTCACTTGATCACTTTTAGGGGCGTGCAAATTTCGAGGAAAACCAAATTAATTTGGTCAGCCAACCGATTTCGGTTAATCAGTTTATTAACCGAATTAATTCGGTCATGGGTCTGTTAATAATTTTTTGAAAGTTTAGTTAATGGTTAATTCGGTTCGAAATCGGTCGGTTAACAGAATTATCGAAATTTAATAAATAATATTATAGTATATAAGTATTCAGTCGTTCAGTTAATTTTTTGGAAATATAAATTAATCGATCGGTTAAGTCGGTTAATTTTTTATATGTTTTATACTTGTTTTAACCAAAAAAAGTATAAATTTCGGTTAATTCGATTAACAGAACGAATTAACCGAAAAAGTTCGGTTCAGTTAATTTTTTTTGAAAATATTTTGGTTTAGTTAACGGTTAAGGGTTTAAAAGAGTCGGTTAATTCAGTTAATGATAGTTTGAGTCGGTTAACCGATTGAACATTCCTAGTTACTTTATAACCAACCTTGAGAATTATTATTATCTCAAGATATTAATAAAGTCAAATATACGAGTTGTTAAACATTTTCAAATATTAATGAGCTAGCCAAATATAAGACAAAACTAGCCCATTGCATCAAGCCACTTCGCAAACCAAGAATAAAGGATGTGCAACCTTTGGACCAAACATAGTGGCAACAATTTTCCTTTATAAAAAGGCTCTCTCTTTTCTCCATTTTCTTTACTAAACTTATTTCCTTGCTTTTCTTAATTATCAAACACTTAAGTTGAATTGAGCATCGGAGGGTATTCTAAAGCACAAGTTTCGATGCCTCTTAGCTCACTTTTGTCTTGCAAAAATTTAAAACAATCCAATCTCATTTTGTTTTCCTCTAAGAACATCTCTAATCCAAATCTATAACAAAAAAATGTTCTCTCTCTCTCTTACTAGGCATATTTCCCCTACTTTTTTCTCCATTACCAAACATTTATACGGGCTTAAACATAAAAGAACATATGGAGCACAAGTTTCAATGCATAAATTCAGAAGCATCCAATCTCATTTTGCCTTCCTTGAAGAATATCTCCAAACCCGATCAATAAGAAAATGTACAAATAAATTTCACAAACAATATTAAGAATTTATCAACGATTTCTTTTTCAATTGAATTTTAAAAAAAATATATTTTCAAATATATACTCTCCTTATCTCAATAAAAATGTCACAATTGACATATTTTAGGTCAACTATTTAAATTTTAACTTCAATTATTTGAAGTATTTTAATTAATTATATTTTATAAAAATACAATTTTTCAAAATTTTATTCATAATAAATTTTAAAAATGTGTAAAATTTTAAAAAAAAGTATTAAGAATAAAAAAAAGTGATAAATTTAATGAGACGGGGGAATACCATCTTGAGACTAGCAAAAAGAGATCAATTTAATAACTATTCTATAATAAGTTAGTTTTAATAATAAATTATTTTATTACTCGTTGAATAATCAATGTGCAAATGAGCTAGTTCAAACTAGAAAAACCATTCAAAAAGTTGAACCTAATCATCTATTAGTCATGTGATATTTATATTTTGACTTTTTTTTAATGCATTAGTACTATTTATTTATGAAATTCAACCAAGGATCATTACAAATGAATTGAATTCATGTAAATGTACAAATGGGGCGATGGAGCTGTTGTCTACATTATGGAAAGCCAGAAATGAGCCTGGCTACCTTGTATTTATAACTCACTATTTATATACTTGTAATAAAATTATATCATATTTTTATGGTATTTTATGTTGCCACCGTAGCGTACTTTACCCAACTTGAAATTCATCCAAAAAAGGAAAAGTAAATGAGAACGTGAGCCACCGTCAAAATGACAGTTTTTATGGGAGAAATGGAATATCGAAAATAGAACGGGAAAGTGGGATACTGTCGGTTATCTAAAATTACAACAGGACCGACGTGATCCAATGAGGCGACGGTGCCCCCACGTCTAATCCTAACAAATATGAAGCTGGAGGAGGTTTCGTAAATATTGTAAAAGGAAAAGGAGTTATAGCCCCATCACAAAATCAAAGTGCACACCTTGCAATGATGAAATGCACCAGCTGCGGCTTTTAGTGTTGCATCTGTCAATATCCATTCTAAATGCATTAGGGGCCTCATGGGTCCTTCGGGGCCTGCCGCCCATACCCACTCTGCTTTCTTTGAATTTCAACCTTCCCGCTGCTTTCGCTCCTTCCTAATTTCTCCACGTTGTTGTTTGCTTTTGATTACACTATAATTAAATGGTGCGGAGTACTATTATTAGCGATGACACTTCGTATATTTTGAATTAATCCGTTTTATATGGAGTTTGAAAAGTGAATATAGGACAAGACAAGTTAATTTTTTCTTTTAAATAATAAATATAAAACGATTATGATAATAAATTTAATAACATCCATCCATCCATTGCCATCTCTAATTACTATTTACATCAACGGCAAGTTCACAATTCCCTACGTCTAAAGACTTTATGATGCTACAAAAAGACTACATTAAACTACATTATCGTCAAACTGAAAATTGTCGGCTGCATGCAACTTTTAGCCAAATGAAAATTTGCCTTTGGTTCATAGAGGATGTACTGTTTTGGTAAATGACCTTATTTTAACGTTTATCCTACATTTACTTCACATCATTCGTTGAATATGTCCACTAAATTTATTTATAGCAATTTTCAATTTTATCAAAGGTGATATTTTTTTTTAAAGAAAAGAAATGCTCTACAAAAATGAGAGAGACAAAAAAAAGGAGATATTTTAAATAAGTATAAACTTTCTTTTCTATCAAAAGTCATCTTAATAATGAGATCAGTTTCAATATATATATATATATTTAAGTATATATTCAAAAGATTAACTCTTCACTTTCTGCAATGCACCTAGTTATTGCTGAGTTTAAACACTTCGACAAAGAATCTTTGATAGCCCCAATAACTTTTATGTCGTCTATTTACATTAATATTTTGTCATAATACATTAATAACACACCATCAAGGATGCCCCACAATTCGGCTTCAAATGTCGAACAAGTTCCCAAACGATAGTTAAAACCGATGATCTATTTCTCATTGTGGTCTCTCACTACTCCTTCTACAACAGTGCATCCCATGTTAATGTTAATAGCTCCATCTGATCTTAATCGGATCCACCTTTTTGCCACCACTGGACCCACTCTAGATAATTGCCTCACAGAATCTCCATTGCAAACAGCAAAATATTGCTTAGACCAACTATTAGCATTTTTGACAATTTCCTCTTCACTCTACGCCACACCTTGAAAGATACAAATATTAACAATGCCAAATCAGATGTAAGTCAATCTTATAAGTTACCTAAAAAGAAATAAGTTTGCTTCTGAGGTGGATTAATGATTTGGGACCATACATCTTTCGCTACAATACAATATCTAAGAGCGTGAATTACATCCTCCAATTCATTACACATATTGAACATCTCGCACATCTCGCTCTGCTACTAATTCCACGCCTTAGCCACTCCGCCTGAGTAAGTAATCGCTTTTTAAGAGTCAACAAAAGAAAAACTCGAACCCGTTGAGGCCCCTGAACCTTCCATGAAAGATATTTTAGGATTATTGAAATTTCTTTTCTTTCTTTTATTATTCAAAGTTTGAATTGCTATTTACTAATAAAAAGCATTTTGCTTAAACTTTCGAATACCGAATAAAGTTGGCCATGAGTAAAGAAGGTGCAAAAATCAGATTTCACCCATAAAAAAATTTCATACAAACCACATATATATTTTTGGGTAAACTACAATTAAAATCACAAAATTATTACCTCTTAAATAATTTTACCTTTCATCAACTAAATAATAAAATTTTAATTGAAATAAACAAAATCTTACATTCTCAAGTAATGTAACATATGCACTAAATTATTTTATATTCCGATAATATTATTATTAAAAACAATCATTCTGAACGAAAATTAATAAATTATATTATAAAAGTGAAATGCAAAAAGTTAGAAAACATTGAAATGGTGATGCAACAGGTATAATGTAAAGTTTAGGAGAGCAATTTGCTCAAAGGCACAATCACAAAGGGAAGTTGCGATGTGTTAGGTGAAGTTGATAGTAATCCACCCACCGGGGGGGGGGGGTACTGGCTGGCTGGCTGTTCTTTAGGTTGATGATGATCATATTATTAAATTACAGAGTATTATTAGTAGTTGGATGAGATGAGCTAATTAATTAAGAAAAATCAATCAGACTAGCATTTAACCACTCTTTTGATTGAAAGAGAGTACACCATCGGCACTGCACTTCTCTTAAGTCACCTCACTAATTCACCAAAGAATCAATCCGAGAATGATTAGTCAAGGATGTAGACCCCAATTTGTTGTGGGTGTATTCATTCCAAATTTTATATTTATTAAATATTGATTAATTTTGAATTTGATTTTTTTACAAGTGTAGAATATATGATTCATGTTTAAGATAAAATTTGGGCCCGGCCTAATATTACCACTGCCCTACAAATATCTGTCCCCATCTAGGAATGGGCCTCCACTCATTCTCATGACTTGGAGATTAAAGTTCAATTTCTTTTTCGTCCCATTACTAGAGGAGATTATGGGATGAGTCTTAACAAAATTCAAGCTCGTTTGATAGATATGGACCTGAATTGACTTGAAAAATAGGTTTAAATTTTTTTAAATTCGATTTAAATAAAAAAGCTAAAACTTAAGCTCAACCCAACTTGCCTGTTTTAAATTTTTTTATATAAAAATAAATTTAAAAAATATAATACATCAAAAACACTAAAAAAATTAAAATAAATATTTCACAACAAATTGAAAGTAAATTAAAAAAAATTTATACTTAAATAGTATTAAGATAGGTGTAACTTAACAAGCAAATACCTCTAAAGTAGTAGGAAAATTAATAATAAAATAAGAGTTACACAATATCCAAATAAAAACAATAAAATAATAGTAATATAACAGTGAAATGATAATAAAATAGTGACAAATCAGTGAAAAAATAATATAATTTTTTTTATAAATTTAAGCCGGACTCGGTCTAAAAAAAACTTACCC
This sequence comes from Gossypium hirsutum, assembly GCF_007990345.1. NCBI lineage: Eukaryota > Viridiplantae > Streptophyta > Magnoliopsida > Malvales > Malvaceae > Gossypium > Gossypium hirsutum. Next base: position 23,569,881 of record NC_053435.1, on the reverse strand, counting down.
GAAACTCAACCCATTTTCTAAACAGGCCTTATTTTTTTTTACCTAAATCCTTTTTTTGAACTTATATTCTTACTCATTTCTTTTTACATTTCAAACGTATGTTCGAGTTGTGTTGGATAACCTACCTATGACGTTAATTTTGCAATGAAGTTGGCACCAATTCGTTCAGAAAGAAAAAATATACATATTATGAAATATAGCCAAATACAACTCGTTTCTTTTATCTCTTCCAGCTTCAACATAGGAGAGGTATTTGTTTGGTCCCATAAGTCTGGTTGAATTTGATATCCACATGAAATAACTTTATATATGTTATGAAATCCACTCCAAAATTGGCACTAAATTCAGGTTTAGAGTTTATACCATTTCTTCTTTCATCTTCTAAAAATTTAACGTCCCAAATAAGCAAGATTATTATCTAAACAATAAAATGTTCAAATAAGTTTTTCAAACTCAGAGTTAAGTAAGCAATTCTTTATATAGGATAAAGTCAAAAATTTATGTCACAGGTTAAAATTGAATTATAAATTTTTAAGAGGTTAAAGTATAAAGTTATTATTATATTAATTTATCTAAAAATTTTAAAGTGAGCAAACTGAAATTTCATCAGTTTAGACAACTAAGATTTAATTTTATCATTGTATTAATATATAATTTTAAACGTAATTCTATGTTATTCATAAGCATCTCTAATTATAACTCAATTCTAATTAAGAGTTTGGATATTTGAGTTAGAAAATTACCACATATGATCAAATTAATGAGATGTTTAATTGTAGAGAGAATAATTGATGTACTGTCGGTGCATAAGTCTCATGTATTATCCGTGAATAATAACATGACACCTTATAATTAAATAAAACAAAAAAAATAATGGAGGGCTTATAAATAAATATTGATAACTTTATTTAATCATAATTAAATCATTATTAATTATAAATAAATGTTAAAACCCTAAACCATTAAATCCAAGATTCTAAATCCAAGAGTTATTAATATTTATTTATAACAATTACAATTAATGTTTAATTATGTTTAAATAAAATTATTAGAATCTTTTTACAATTACTCTATATTTTTTGTTTAATTTAATAATGATATGTTATGTTATTATTTATTGATAGTGCATGAAACTTATATATCAACAGAGCATCAAATATTATTCCTTAATTGTATATTAGTGTAACACCCCTAACCTGTCTCCATCGTCAGATTAGGGTTACAGAGTGTTACAAGGCAAAACGGAACATTTCACTTCATTCCAGAACAATTAAATAAATAATTTGTAAGCATATAAGAAACAAAATCAATTTATGGTATAAATACACTTACGGGCCTTAAATCGAGGTTATGGGGCCTTAAAAATAGTTTGAGATCAATCTGGAACAAGTTTGAATCAAAACATAAATATATGCAAAAATTTTAAAATTTTAAAAACGAAGCCATACGCCCGTGTGGCCAGACCGTGTAACTAACTGTGACTGTGTGAAAAATCCTGCATCTAAAAATTAATAAGACACACACGGCGGTGTGACCCCTGTTTCTAAAATTTTCAAAATTTTGCATATTTTTCTATTTTGATTCAAATTAGTTTCGGATTGATCCCAAAATATTTTTAGGGTCTTGTAAGCTCAATTTAAGGCTCTTAAGTGTATTTATACCATAAATTGATTTTGTTTGTTATATATTTATAAATTATTTATTTAATTGTTCTGAAATGAAGTGAAATGTCCTGTTTTTCCTTGTAAGACTCTGTAACCCTAATCTCGCAATGGAGATGTGTTAAGGGTGTTACATTTAGTGGTATCAGAGTTACAGTTTAGTCTATTCTCAAACTGAATATAGCGTGTTTGAAGTTTAGGAATTACATGCCATATAAACTTGTGATAATATATATTATTGATCCGATCTAACCTCTATTTTTCGTATAGATTATAAAGATGTCGACAAAATCTGATTGTGCTAACACTGATGAAGTTAATAGTAATGTTCCAACTAATGAGCAAAAAACAAGTCGTGGTTTACCAATTCCACCAATGTCAGAAAATGAAGTTAAAACTATTTTCTTCGGTTTAATGGGTTAGTGGTTGACGGAATTCTTGTGTACCAATCTTGTGGCTCAACAACCTTTACCCCCTGTAATACCCATTGTTGTACCTCTTGTGGTATCCCTACATTCTCAAACAACTAAAACAAGTAAATAGGTTCTTGTTGATGAAATCCGAAAGAGTGGGGCTGAAGAATTTAGAAGTAGAACAGATGATCATCCAACTAAAGCTGAGTATTGGCTCGAAAATACTCAACGAGTTTTTGATGAACTTGCCTGTTCCCCTAATGATTATGTAAGGTGCATTGTGTCGGTTGTTAACAATGAAGCGTATAGTTGGTGGACTACGTTGACAGCAGTAGTATCGAAAGATAGAATTACTTGAGATTTCTTCCAATCTGAGTTTAGAAATAAATATGTCAGCAAAAGATATTTAGATCAAAAAAAGAAAGAATTTCTTGAATTGAAAAAGGGAAATAAATCAGTAGCTGAATACGAGAGAAAGTTTCTGTATTTCAGTAAGTATGCTCGTGAAATTGTAATAGCCCGTTTTTAGTCAAATCGGAACAGTGGTTTTGGGATCACAAATTCATTTCTCATAATTCATTCAATATTCACAACCAATTTTACCATTTCATATTCCATTTCACATCTCATTTTCCATTTCATAATACATCAATTTTTTCATTTAATTTCCCCTATTAACACGACTCGGACTCAAACAGATACACAGATCCAACCAATACACCAGTTTGGCATTCAGTGTCTCATCGGATAAATTCGAAGCAATAATTGCGCTCAACGCTATAACAAGTTGACACCAAGTGTCTCATCGATTAAACCTAAGCAAATTGGCTCCCACTGCATCATCGACTCAAAGTCAAAGAAATCCCTAAACTCTTCCTATCTTGTGGCATGCCATCTATATCCGACTTAGCCCGAAATAGTTAATAGGGTTTCATTTCACTTTTCAAAACAACCAATGTCTAATTTTCATAAATGTACAATCTCACATATAAGCATATATTTAATTTGATAGCAACCAACTTTTCTCAATACACATATTCCATTCAATATTCATAACAACACTACATTTCTTAATATTCATAATTAATTCATTCTAATAATCAATTGATTCTACTCAACCCAAAATACAAGAATGTTCACCCCAAATACTTACCATGTACAAACAATTCAATTTGCAATAATTTATAATTTTTTTTGGATTATAGAAATACAAACCGTATATTTCGAGCTACTCGACGTCGACCTTATCTTTCACCTTCTTACTCGAGGATTCTGGAACGAAGTTTGCTACGGAATAAAATAGTTAAAATATATCCATAATACACAACTAAATTTTCATTAAATTTCAAATTTTATACTACATTTTGCTTAATCTTCAATTTAATCCCTAAACTGAGACTAATTAAATCTCCACATTTAACTTCAAATTTTTATACTAATTTCACTCTAAGCTAAACTTAGCTCTTTATTTTCAATTCTACCCCTAAATTTTGAATTTTTTTACTATTTGATCCATATTATTCAAAATCAATAATTAACTCCTCAACTTAGTCCTTTTTCATTTCTAACTTTAAAATCTATCAAACTAACCCTTAAAACTTTAACAAATCAACAATGGTAACATCATCAATCTTGAAAAATACTAAAAATTATAACATGGGTCCACTAGCTCTAAATACCGAGATTCTAAAAATGTAAAAATTACAAGAAAATGGACTAAATTGACTAACCAATTGAAGCTTGAATGCTTAAAAACCCTTATGTCCATCCAAGCTTTCTTTGCTTTCCCTATGTTTTTGAAATGCATGAGAATGAGAATGAAATTCTCTTTTATTCCACTGTCACCTATGTTTCTTTCATTTTGTTTTAATTTTATTTATTATTATAACATATATATTACGTTAACATAGTATATATTATATATATGTCATAAATGCTACATTACGACCGTCCACTTAGAAAGAAACAAGGGTATTATACTACTTTAGTGCCTTTAATTAATTTCAATCTATAATTCAACTTTTAGCACTTACGCGATGATAATACTCTAGAACGACATATTTTATGTGCTAATTGCATGTTTATTGTGAGTATGATCCTACTAATTTGGGCTATTTTATGGTCTTTTATCTTTTAGGGACTAAATTGAGGTAAAAGTAAATTTAAGGGCGAAAAGCGTGAATTTCAAGATAAAGTGGGCCAACGAAGTAGGAGAGAAGTAGTACCGAAAATGCAAAGTGTGAAAAACTTTTGGGGCAAAAATGCAAAAGAAGAGATTTTATAGCACAAGACTCTATTTAATGTTTAATTATATTAGGATAATTATTAAGGATAATTATTTAGATTTAATTTTAGGATTCAATTTTATTTATCTTTAATTATCTCTAATTATCTCTAATTATCTTTATTTATTTGTATTTATCTTTTAAAATTTAATTAGGAATAAGCTAGGTTTCTTAATACTATAAATAGGGGATGAAGTGACACAAATTTGGTGCATCTTTTTGCTGTAAACACTCTCTCCCCCATAAATCTAGTCTTTTTGGTTCTTTCCATATTTTCTTCAATAAAAATTCCCTTTCTATTATTTTTATTTGATTTTCCCCAAAAATCATGAGCCACTAAATCTAATCTAGCCGAAGTTGTCAAAATTCCCCAAACAGGGTTTATGAGGCTTAGAATCTGCGCTTAGTCTTCTCAACAGGGTATTCATCACTTTTCCGCATTACGGGGCTGACGCTTCTATCCATATCCCTTAATAGGTGATCTTTTCAACTTGTGCAATGAACGGTCGCTTTGTACTTTTTGGGAAGGTTCCACAGTCAGTTCGTTGGCTTTCTGAGTTAGAGGTTGGAGAGTCCAAGAGACAAAATGGCGTGGTATTCACTGTTGGGAAGTGATGATCTAGTAGAATATAGTCCCACAAAAGTGATTATTGGCTAGAGTCAGGTTCCAACAAATCTTAAGTCTAAATTCTTAGAGCTGGTGGTTGTAGGCATCCTCATCCACTATAACTGACTTATTCTGCTTTAGAAGGGTCACTTAAAAGCCAAGGATTGAACCCAAGGCGAATCGAGACAACCGGAGGCTGGAAAATCATCGTAAGAAATCTTTTTCTCAACTTTATTTTTACTTTTAATTTATGAAATTTCAATTCAACTTTTAATTTCATTTTTTTATTTTACTCCCAGATGAAAACTTTAAAATTCTATTTTTTTAAATTTTTTTGGGAACGCGGGTTTTCTTGGGCACAATTCTGCCTAGGATTTCGGGAAACAAGCATTCGTGTAATCCGGTCCCTGAGGATTCGACCCTACTTCCCCTTTACTGTTCTTTTTCATTATTTTGTAGGGAATAGGATTTTTTTGGTGCTCTCAACGACCGCACCAAATTTTGGTGCCTTTATCGGGGACTAGCAACGTACTAATCTTGTATTTTGTTTCTTATGACCAAATCTACTCCAGGTACTCTTGCATTCGATTCAAAGATTGAAAAGACTGTAAGAGCTAATCACAAGGAAACAAAGTTAAGGAAAAAGCAGTTAGGAGTGGTTGGGGCTTAGAGTAACCTACCACCAAAAATCGGAATCGATGATGAAGTAGAGTCTAGGGTTAACGAAAACCCGAATCTAGCATATCAACCAATGGCTCAAACAATTCGACAACTGGCCGAAGCTCCGACAGAACAACCGCCATTGTGCATTGCGTATCCTACTATGGATACTGATTTTGAACTGAAATTATGTTTAATCCAGCTACTGCCAACTTTTCGTGGGTTGCAAAACGAAAATCCCCACAAACATTTAAAAGAGTTTCATATGGTTTTTCTTAGTATGAAACCTCAGGGGGTAACTGAGGATCAAATCAAATTGCTCCCTAGCAGATTCTGTTAGGGAATGGTTATTTTATTTACCTCCTGGATCTATTACAACTTGGGCTGATCTTTCTTGTTTGTTTCTCAACAGGCTTTTTCCAGCATCACGTGTAGCTAAGTTAAGAAGAGAGATCGTCGGAATAAGACAAAAAGAATCAGAGTCTCTTTACAACTATTGGGAGTGATTTAAGAAGTTGTGTGCAAGTTGCGCACAACATGATATAACAGAACAATCTATTTTCCAGTACTTTTATGAAGGTCTGAAACCTATGGAGATGAATAGGGTAGACGCCGCTAGTGGAGGAGCGTTGGTCAACATGACTCCTCAACAAACAATAGACTTGATCTTTATGATGGCTGCAAATACTTAGTAATTTCGAGCCAATTATGAACCTCCTAGGAGGGTTCACCAGCTAAGTAATTCGACCTTAGAAGATAAGGTTGATAGAATTGCTAATATACTGAATTCTCTTGTTGCAGAAAAAGCAAATCCAGTCCGGCTATATGGAATATGTGCTACACCTGAACATACAATAGATACGTGCCCTAGTTTGTGTGATGGTACTATAGCTCATTTAGATGCTATGGGAAATTTTCTTGGGCCACCACAAAGGCGATACGACCCTTACACTAATACCTACAACCTAGGATAGAGGGACCACCCTAACTTGAGTTATGGGGTCAATTCACGATATAACCAGCCATACCAAAATCGGGTTCCACAACAGCCACAAGATTTAGGTAATTCTTTAAAAACTTTGGTCAATAAATTAGCAGCTAATATGCTTGATTTTCAACAGAAAATCGAGGCATCTATAAGAGAATTGACCATATCAATTGAGAAATTGAACTCTCAGGGGAAGCTGTCGTCACAAACAGAACCTAATCCAAGACAACACGCAAATGTAGTGACATTGCGAAGTGGAAATGTACTAGAACCAATTCCTGGTAGGAATCTTGGCCAAGAAATCGCCCAGGAAAATCCTGAATGTGATGAACAAGTCCAAGCGAAACCCCCATTACCGAAAATTCAACCTCCATTTCCAGGACGATTAAATCAACATCAAAAGGGCAAAGAAGATAAGGAGATCCTCGAAACATTTAGAAATGTCGAGATCAATATACTACTGTTGGATGCCATAAGACAAATTCCCGGGGATGCCAAGTTCCTTAAAGAACTCTGCACCAACAAACAAAAACTAACAAGTAATGAAAAGGTAAGTGTTGGTGAGAATGTATCTGCAGTATTACAACGGAAATTGCCATCGAAATGTAAAGATAGGGGCATGTTTGCAATACCATACAAAATAGGCCATTTAGGAATTAAGAAGGCTATGTGTGATTTAGGGGCCTCCATAAATGTCATGCATTTTTCTATTTATGAATCACTTAAAGCGGGTTTTTTGACAAAGACATGTGTTATCATTCAGTTGGTAGACAAGTCCATTATGCATCCTAAAGGAGTCCTCGAGGACGTATTAGTCAAAGTCAATGGGCTTATCTTCCCTGAAGATTTTTATATGATAAAAATAGAGGAGGATAACGCTCCTGGTCTTCAGACATCTTGTTGGGGCGACCTTTCCTTAATACTGCAAATACTAAGATTGACGTACGAAGCGGAACCCTTACGATGGAGTTTGACGGGGAGATCGTGAAGTTTAACGTTTATGGCACTATTAGTCACCCAAGTGAAGTCTTGGATGTAAACCATGTCGACATAATTGATTCATCAGTAGAAAAAACTTTTGAGTCATCTAATGGAGATAAATCTAAAATGATGTTTGATGATTTTGAATCTGTTAATAAATTATTGGCTCCTATGGATACTAAACTTCTACCTTATTTTGTGCAGGCACCAGATCCGAAATTAAAATCACTTCCCGAGCATCTCAAATTCACATTTTTAGAGAATGATGAGACCATTGCCGACTTAAAAGGGATCAACCCCTTGGAGGAAAAAGGAAAATATGAAACCAATAAAAGAGGCGCAAGGACGATTAAACCCAAATATGATGGATGTGATAAAAAAGGAGAATTGCCAAACCCATACGAACGAAAGAATTCAATTGGAACAGCCCTAATACTAGTTGAGGCATCAAGCTAGCAACGTTAAACAAGTGCTTATTGGGAGGCAACCCAATTTGTATTTTTCTTTATTTTTATTTTATTATTTATTTATTTATTCATTACTTTATTTTATTTTATTATTCATTATTTTATTTTATTTTATTTTATTATTTATTACTTTATTTTGTTTGGGTGATAATTAATTTCTCTTCTTTTATCTAGGTACACCGAGGCGAAAATAAGGAGAAAAAGGAGAAAAACTAAAAAAATTGGCATGAAATAGCCCTTATTCTATCCCTATTCCAAGCAAGAATAGTGCATCACTGCTCTTGACTACCCACAACTTGCAACCAAACATCAACCCTTCATCTAAACCCTCCACCTATACACCCCTAAACCCGAAAAACTTATCCCATTTTTCACCCAAACTCCCACCAGCCGTCACACCTTCCTTCTACCCCCTCAATCGTCGATTTCTCCAACACCATGGTAAGAACCCAAAGTCGAGCCGCCACCGAACCATCATTCACCGTGAACAGCTGTCGGCGTCAATTTTCGGTGCCCCAACACGTTAACTTAGCCGATGAATGCCTTCCCCTCCTCCACGCAACGCCAAACCTTCTCTTCCTTGCATCTATGCATACACGATAGTGACGACATGGGGAGTGTTCTAAACTCTTTCTTTTCAGCATATTTATTAATATTATTTTTTACATAGAGGACAATGTGTTTTAAGTAGGGGGAAGGCATTCCTCATTATTTCTGTCATTTTATCTGCTAATTTTACTATTGTGGTACTGTTGTTGCTGCCTTGTGCTCGTTTCTGCCCAATTTATTTTTTTAAGAATATTCTGTCTCTTTTCATTCCCAAGATTTTTACCAAGAATTACCTACTGTTTGACTTACAAGCACGATTTTATCTTCTGAGAAAACTATGATTTTGCTATAATTGATTTCATCTCCACTGTTTTATTGATATTATGTTAAAATAATTATAATTAATAGAGTTAACTCTATTTTGCTTTTAGTATATTTGATTAAGCCTAAATATAGAGAGGACACTTAATACAATTGCATGCTTAAAATATGTTCATGACTATTAAGGTGTTTGCTGAAACTTATTTTTGACACTTGATTGTTGCTCCTAAGTCCTCCAAAATTAAAATTTCGTTTAATAATAATAATGTTTCGTGGTTATGAGTGCAATTTAAGACGTGACTAGCTGAGTAACCGAGGTAGGGTGCTTGGGTTGTCATCCTATTTCATGTCAAAAGGTTGTGTAACGTGTTAGGTAAAACTCCGCTAATCAGAATTAATTTTTAAGAATGTTTTGGGCTGAGTAAACGGGGTGAGGTGCTTGGCTGTCATCTCTCTTCGCGTCAAAAGGTTCAATATATTCCTAAGCAAAAATAAATAAATAAATTAATTAATTAAAAAAATTTAAAAAAAAAAAGAAAAAAAAAGATGTATTAATAAAATGTGGGGACTAAAGGTAGAAACAAATAGGGTGTCTTGATAAGTTTGGTAAATTATCTAATTTTCATGAAATAATCCAAGTCGATCTTAATTTTTGTGTGTGTTAATTGAAATATTTTTTCGATTTTACTTAAATCAAGCTAAGGGTTTTCTTTATTTTTCGTATGCATTTTGACTACTTTTTATAAAACTTTGGAGTAGTATTTCTTTCATGGCAGGATCTAATTTCCACAGTGGACAGGAACCATACTTGAAGGCAGGCATAGGCTAAGTAGGGGGAATTTGATAATACTCTAGAACGACATATTTTATGTTCTAATTACATGTTTGTTTTGAGTATGATCTTACTAATTTGGTCTGTTTTATGGTCTTTTATCTTTTAGCGACTAAATTGATGGCAAAAGTAAATTTAAGAGCGAAAAGCGTGAATTTGGAGATAAAATGGGCCAACATGTGAAGTAGGAGAGAAGTGGTGCCGAAAATACAAATTGTGAAAAACTTTTGGGGCAAAAATGTAAAAAAAGAGATTTTATAGCACAAGACTCTATTTAATGTTTAATTATATTAGGATAATTATTAAGAATAATCATTTAGATTTAATTTTAGGATTTAATTTTATTTATCTTCAATTATCTTATTTATTTGTATTTATCTTTTAGAATTTAATTAGGAATAGGCTAGGTTTCTTAATACTATAAATAGGGGATAAAGTGACACAAATTTGGTGCATCTTTTTGTTGTAAACATTCTCTCCCCCATAAACCTAGTCTTTTTGGTTCTTTCCATATTTTCTTTCAATAAAAATTCCCTTTCCATTATTTTTATTTGATTTTCGCCAAAAATCATGAGCCACTAAATCTAATCTAGCCAAAGGTTGTCAAAATTTTCCAAAAAGGGTTCATGAGGCTTAGAATTTGCGCTTAGTCTTCTTAACAGGGTATTTATCGCTTCTCCGCATTACGGGGCTGACGCTTCCGTCCATATCCCTTAATAGGTGATCTTTTCAACTTGTGCAAGGAACGACCACTTTGTACGTTTTGGAAAGGTTGCACAGTCGGTTCGTTGGCTTTCTGCGTTAGAGGTTGGAGAGTCCAAGAGACAAAATGGCGTGGTATTCATCGTTGGGAAGTGATGATCTAGTAGAAGATAGTCCCACAAAAGCGATTATTGGCTGGAGTCAGGTTCCACCAAATCTTAAGTCTAAATTCTTAGAGCTGGTGGTCGTAGGCATCTTCTTTCACTATAACTGGCTTATTCTACTGGAGAAGGGTCACTTAAAAGCCAATGATTGAACCCAAGACGAATCGAGACAACCGGAGGCTGGAAAATCATCATAAGAAATCTTTTTCTCAACTTTATTTTTGCTTTTAATTTTTGAAATTTCAATTCAACTTATAATTTCATTTTTTTATTTTACTCCTAGATCAAAAATTTAAAATTTTGTTTTTTTAATTTTTTTAGGAATGCAAGTTTTCTCGGGTACGATTCTACACAAGATTTCGAGAAATAAGCATTCGTGCAATCCGGTCCCTGAGGATTCGACCCTACTTCCCCTTTACTGTTCTTTTTCATTATTTTGTAGTGAATAGGATATTTTTGGTGCTCTCAACGATCGCACCACGCGATTTAGTCCTTGTACCTTAATAAATCCTAATTTCATGAAATTTACTTATCTAAAATTTAATTCGCCTCAAATGTTTAATAAAATATTTATGTGTCCAGTTTACAAAAATGGAGTTCCAAAACTACAATTTTCGTCACCCCTAACTATCAGGTCGTTACATGGATATAGTTAACATGCTATTGGATTGTGAGTACTCACCTATATGTTGTGTTTTTGGGCATTGAGGCCTCGGGACAAGTTGGAGAGATAAGGGAATGTAAGCTAAACTCCAATTAACGGGACATGTTTAGTGTGTTGGAGGGTGTTAGCTTTATGCTTCACTTTTAGGGATATGTTCGACTCTATGAGTCAATTGATGTGTTAGAGATTCGTGTATCCGATGTGTGATTATAGAGACCACTTTTATGTTTAATAGCCTCAAGTGCCAAAATATCATTTAAATGTGATCTTATAAATTGTGATAATATGATATGAGACGGATGTATAAACGTTTGAATAATATGCTATATGAGTTGATTTGAGTTTCGTGAAAATGTTAGTATGTTCTCATGGTAATTGTATATGTAATTGTGGTTTGGGTCATTTTCATTTAATAATGCATGTGAATATATGAGCTAGAGTTGTGAGTTATTAAATAATGTATACATTGTTTAGTCCTGATGAATTATTGTTAAATGAATAATATATATAAGCAAGTTGAGTGTAATTGCATGTGAGAGTATATGCTAGTTTTATGATTTAATGAAACGTGAAAATGTTATTTTAACTTGGTTAGAATATGGTTGTGAATGTGTTGTATGTTGTTCTTGTTTAACCTTTGATATTGTGTATACTTTGTGGTTACTCCAACATTCACTGAGCTTGTTTAAGCTCACCCACTTTCTCTAACCATTGCAAACATTTAGCAACTGTACTGTAAGCGGTGTGGGGATACCAAGGAAGTGATCTAAGTTAGGCTTTAGTATTTGTATAGGTAAAATTAATATTATTCTTTGAACTGTAGGGATAAGGAAATATGGTTAGACTTTGATCGTTATTATTGTGGTCCTCATGATATTTTATGTAACACTCCTAACCCGTATCCGTTGCTGGAATAAGGTTATGAGGTATTACTTGACTGAACAAAACTTCTATAAGGTCAAAGATACTTACCAGACATAAATTATCAACAATGCAAACCTGTCTCATTGATTTTCCATAAGAGCTCTTATAAATTTCCAAAATGACTAACTATCAAAATATAACCGAATATCTAATAACAAAATAACTACTATCAAGTTATAACTAAAACATTTCAACACATTAGTTCAATTATAAGGCTTCTCTAAACAAAATGAGCAAGCCATCTTCGCATGGCTATAATGTATACAAAGTCGAAATATCATTCTACCTATAGTCTATCCTATACATGCCTTAAACCATGATGATATACAATCTTCTCAACTCACATAATGACTCGATAGTGTGATGATATCTCCGGCTCTTCCAACTCGAATTAAAGGATAAACCTATAAGAAATGGAAAAGAGAACACGGAGTAAGCTTCAATGCTTAGTAAATTTTAAGCAATGCAAACAATTAATTTACTTATAGATCGATTATTTCAAATTTTCAAGAAATCATTCCTAGGTAATTGCCATTTTGGCCAAGTATCCATGAACATAATGCATATTTAGTAAATTCATCTCACCTGAATCTGAACTCAATTAAAACCAAATATTCAAATCACAAATAAGATCATAAGAACTCGAAAAGCATCTCATTAACTAGTTTTAACCATGTTTACAACAAAATCACAAATTCACTACAAGCTGTCTTCCTGAGCAACAGTCACTAAATTGTTTATAACTGGAGCTAAGAAACTCCAAATCAACTTCCGTTAATTTTCCCTGAAAATAGACTCATATATCTTCCATCCATCAAATTTTCAGAATTTTTGGTTTCATCAATCAATACCAGATTTTTATTGAAGTTTCCCCTGTTTCACTGTTTGACTATTCTGACCACTCTTCACTACGAATCAATTTTCTCATTATACAGAATTAGAATTATGTTATCGTTTATTTCATTTGAAACTAGACTCATTAAGGAGTCTAAGTATATAAATTTTATCTTATAATCATCATTGTACAATTTATAATGATTTTCTAAAAACAGAACAGGGGATTTCAAAGTCATTTTGACTCTATCTTATGCCACTTCAAATATCTCATTATCTACAATTCTTTTGCTTACAAGGTTTCTTTTATAAGAAACTAGACTCATTAAGCTTTAATTACATAATTTATTCAGCTTCTAATTCAATTTCTACAATTTATGGTGATTTTCCAAATTCACGCTACTGTTGCTGTCCCAAGCAGATTTATTACAATTTGCTCTTTCACACATTCCTTGCATTCAAATTATCTAAACATGTATATCATGTCATTCAAGATCGAACTCATATAAGGCATTAAAATGCTTCACTAACAGCTTTAGTTCAATTGAAACGATTAAAATACAATATCATATTCACATTTAACTTTCCATGATCGTAATCACCTAAAAATAAATCATATACTTCCACAAACCTTTCCACAAGGACCAAGTGTTTATATTTGAATATAAACATAAAATCACTTCCCATAACTTCACACATTTACCGAATATATCACGATCACATATATAGTCATAACACTTATTCACAGATGCATCACTTTATATATTTATAATTTAATTCAAATCAAATCACATACGAGTACATGATACGTACCTGGCCAACTTAATATGTAATGCACTTTCAATTTGTCAACTTAGTGTAGGATCTTGTAATTGTATACTTTTATCAAATTCATCGGCACTTGGCCTGCTAGGTATAAAACCCGAAATTATATTACCAGCACAAAGCCTGCGGGACTTTAGCTCGGATACATTTCCAGCACGAAGCCTGCGGGACTTTAGCCTCGATACATTTCCAGCACGAAGCCTGCGGGTCTTTAGCCCGGATACATTTCCAGCACGAAGCCTGCGGGTCTTTAGCCCGGATACATTTCCAGTGTCTTGCTTATTTATTCACATGTTAACACATTTCACATAACATATCACATTAGCAATTCAATTGCTTCATTCGAATATAAGCACAAAATGTACACCTACCCTTTAACTTTCGGTTCAATAATTATACACAAGGAACACAAATGTCGAAATCCTGTGTCATGACATATGTATCCTAACTATTCCTAAGGTTCATACAGGGCTTTCAAATGTCGTAACTCGGTCGAATCGAAAGCTCGAACATAGTTTTTAAACTCATACACATTCGGCATTTACAAGTATAAATTCATATATTATATACCAGCATATATACTTAACATTTAACTACATTTAGGCATGTGTATTTGCTTATAAACTTACCTCAGACGTCGTAAAACGGGACGGAGCTGCTAGTCGACAACTTTCGTTTTTTCCTAGTCCAAATCCGATTTCTTTGGTTCTTGATCTAAAAATATTCAAATTAAGCTCATTCAAACATATTTTCATTCAATTTAGTCCAAAAACACATAAATGGTCAAATTACCATTTTACCCCTGACATTTACAATTTTTACAATTTAATCCCTATTGCACAAAACACAAAATATGCAAAATTTCAAGGTACCCATGTTTGGCCGAATATTCCTAGTGTTCATACAAGCCCATTTATTTCATTTATTTCATATTTTAGTCCCTTAAATTATTATTTATGCAATTAAGTCCTTATTACTCAAAATCATCAAAAACTCTAATACAAAATATGTTAATCTAAAACATATCTTTTATTTTTCATCATCAAACAAAAAAAATCACAAGCTATTAACAATGGCACAACTCAAAATATTCATCAAAATCAAAATTTCAAGCATGGGTTTTGTAGTCCTCGAAGCAACGATTTCAAAAACGTAAAAATTATCAAAAACCGAGCTGAACACTTACCTTAATCTAGCTTGAACAAGGCCGAACCCTACTTTGTTTTCTTTTTTTTTCTTTGTTTTAGTTTCGGTGCAAAGATGAAGGAAATAACATGAATGTGGCTTATTATTTTATGATATAATAACATATATTATTTTATTATTAATTTACCTAACTAACCTTAATGAAATAGTAATAAAATTATATAACCTATGTCCATTACCGTACAAGCCACATGTTAATGGAATAGTTACATTATAAATACTCCAACTTAGAAAATCACCAACTATTTGGCCCTCTTACTTTAAACTATCAAATTTTCAATTTACGCAATTAAGTCTTATTATTTAATCGGACACCCAAACGACAAAATTAAATTACGAAATTTTCACAGATATAAATTCACACAAAATAAACATAGAAAATAATTTAAAAATATTTTTCTGACTCAGATTCATGGTCTCGAAACCACCGTTCTGTTTAGGGTCTAAATCGGGCTGTTACATTTTATAGGTTTAGTTTTCTAGCACTTTTGATGGATGTTATAATTATTTCATGGTATTGTTTGAATATTTGCTATGTTGAAGTGTCATGAACTGTATGTATGGTTAATGGATGTTGAACAATGTGGTAGAATTGTTGCATAAATATTGCCATGACGATTTGGATGTTTCCTTAGTTTATTTGTTCTTAAGATTTAAGAATTTGGACTTTGATATGTTGATTCTTGCTCGGACATATTTTCGATGCTTAGAATTGTTATTTTGGGATTTTTAACATTAGTTTAAAGAGGTAAATGATGCATGTTGATTAGATAATTGTTGGAATGGATTAAATGCTTAGATGTACTATATTTTTCCGGCCTGGAGTAGAGGTATCAATATTCGGGTTTTAAAAACAATACCTTTGTGATATTTCAAGGTGCAAGAAGTCAGTAATTTGGTATCGATATCTTACCACGAGTATCGATGCTGGGGGTAAAATAATCGATACTTTAATAAAGGTATTGATAAATTCTGGGGACTGATTTCTAGACAAGAACAAAATGCTGTTTTGGTATTAATTTTCCAATCGGTATCAATACCATATAAGAGAAATATCGATACATTTGTTTCAATATTGATACCTACGTAACTTGTTTTGGAATTTTGCTAAGTTGCTCTAATGCATGTTTAATTGATATTATAAGTTTGTTTGAAGTATGTTTGGCATGTTTTAATGATGATTAATATATGCTTGACTTAGGAATTTGTAAGAATGCTAATAAAGAGGACGATTTCCTATTAATGTGGCATTTTATGATGTGGGTGATGCGTGATGGTGGTTTGACATCCTGATATTCGGGCTCGGTGATTGGGCCGGATATAGGTGTTACAAATCAAGTTAGAAGTTTTTCAATCAGTTAAACTATTTAAAAGAAAAAACAAGTGAGTATAGCTCGATACTTTTTGGCCAAGTATCGATAGTTACCAAAATATCAGTACCCCTTCAAAACTTGATACCAAATTGACATTTTGTTTCTCATCCAATTCAGCTAAGTATTAATACTTTTCATATGGTATCGATAAAAGTCCATTGGTATCGATATCTTCAGCTCCAATGGTAAAAAAATATCAATACCTTTTTAGCCAGTATCAATATTCGTAGTTGCAGGGGAATTAAATGCACTGATTATTTCATCCCCAATGGCTCTATTCATATCTCCAACAACCATAATGGTTGGAAATCAATTATAAAAACCAACTTCAAAAGGTCTTATAACAACAAGAGAGATTATCAAGCTTAAAGAGATATTATCAAGCTTAAAGATCAATCACAAAAAACCTTGTGCTTACAATTCCCAACAATTTTGTTTAAACACAATTGTGAGCTTTCATTGTTTTCATTTAGCTCAAGTGTTTCTCTTTGTAATTGAGCTTAATTTGCAAACATTCTGATCTTGTAAGGGTTATTTCTTTGTTTGCTTATTTGTATTTCTTTGAGAAGGTTTGTGTCTTAAGGTTTGGGTAGAAACTTTAAGAGAGTTTGTAAAGTTAAACATTGTCCTTAAAAGTTGTTAAATTAGTGAATTTCAGAAAATCCTCAATAGTGGAAAACTAAGTAGTGGAGTAGATAATTTAGATCGAACCACTCTAAATTCTTGTGTTCAATTTTTCTATCCTTATTTTCTAGCATCCACAAAATTTTAAAAAATCAATTCACCCCACTTTTAACAATTTCGATTTGGTTATTTGAACTAATAACTAATTCAATCAACCTTTTAATATAGATTATAAATAATAAAATAAAACAACTTTTACTAAACAAATACTTAAAACTTCATTTCTTATTTGGATGAAAGGGAAATATTAACAAAACCACCAAGTGAGGTCCCAACCATTTAAATGAATTATGTTGCTGGAATATAGCATAGACTACTTATGCTATGTAGTTTTTTAAGCTTAAAGGCTATTTTTTGACTCTTGAATATTTTTAAAAAATCAATTAAGTCCTTCTAAAACTTTTACACTTAATTGAGTCTCAGAACTAATAAAATTGGCCGAATAGACATTTTGACTAACATTGATCTTTATAACGTTAACATGACCATTAGTGATGCTAATGTGATGTTCAATGTCAATGACAGATACTAACATGAAAGTGATACAACAATTACCACATAAAAAAATAAAATTAAAAATTAAAAATAAAATGAATATTTTTATATTTTTGTTGGAATAAAAAATAATTTTTAATTTTTTTTTATAAATTTGTAAACTATTATTAAAATTTACAAAAAAATTAAATAAAATTGAAAATTAAAAATTAATAAAAACCATTTAAAAGTTACATACAAATGAATTTCGACAATTCATTGAAGATGAATTTTCTAGATTATATAATGTTTAAAAATATATTAAAATTGGTTTTTTTTAAAATTGATATGTGTGTAAATGTTTTAATTATATTGATACCTTTTAGGATGTATAAAAAATATAAAAAAATTATTTTAGAAAATAAATATATAATTTTAATTTTATTAATCGTAAGTGTAAAGTTTTTTTAATTTATGAATATATTCAATTATTTAAATGTGTATCAATTATTTTATTATATGTGTAAAGCTTTTTTAAAATTTTTTTTACACGAACAATTAATAAAATTAAAATTTATTTTTAATTTTTTACATATTAAAAGGTACCTATATAATTAAAACATTAATAAACATATCAATTTTTAAATACAATTAATTTTTAATATTTTTTAAACTTTATATATGTAACGTCCCCTAACCCTATACCGTCGCCGGAACAGAGTTACAAGACATTACCAGTCAGTACAACCCAATTCCGGTTATTTTAATTAAAATAAATATTCACACTCACCCTAGTTTTAAGATGTCCCATTAATGGGCCCTCGCGATCCAATATGAACAGTAAATTCAATTTGGAACTAATTTAGAATCACTACGAATAAATTTCAAAATTCATACTATATACCGTTGACAACCATAATTTACTTATTTCATCAATACTTTTACAACCTAAATGACTCTCATTAAACATCCTAGGTACATGCCATTATCAATACTCAACATACTTTACCTCATTAAATTCGGGATCGGCCTGGGATGTTGATTCAACAGTCTAGCCTTAACTTAACCTACGCATGGAAACAAACCGTACGCTGAGTATACACTCAGTGGTATTTCTATAATCCAAACACTTAAACAATTATAAAACTTATTAATTTATATATATTGAACTATTCAAACTCAATGAGTATTCAAACATTCACTTTCCAACCATTGTTTTGGTCTACTTTAAATTTCAAAACATTTATTAAATTCAATAGCAATTAATCAATCAGTAATGTTCATTAACAATCAGAACAATTATTTATTCAGTAATAGTCAGTTATCCGGTAACAAGCAATTATTCAATAATAATCAGTTGTTCAGTATCAATCAACTGATCGGTTATCCAATAACAGTCAATTATTCAGTAAAAATTAGATATACAGTAACAATTAAATTATTCAGTAATAGTCGAACTTTCCAGTTCCTTTATTTACCCCTATTAACATGACTCGGACCTAGACGGATACACGGATCCAACCAACACACCAGTACGGCACATAGTGCCTCATCGGCCGAAGCCGGAACAGTAACAGTAACAGTAGCAGTACGGTACATAAAGTACCTCATCGGAACAAATCCGAAACAGTAACAGTAACATTACGGTACACAGAGTACCTCATCGGAACAAATCTGAAACAGTAACAGTAACGGTAACAGTAACAATATCCGACACACAAAGTGTCGAATCGGTAACAGTAACAGTAACAATAATAGTAGTCGGCACATAAGTGCCTGATCAGTAAGCCAGCAAAACCCGTACTCTTCCATATCCTATGGCATGCCAACTATATCCGACTAGTCCGACTAGTTAATAGGGTATTTAATTAATTTTTCAGTTTTCAATTAATTCATATTTTAATTAATTAACTATATATTTTCAATTCAATATAATTCCATTCACTTTTCACTAATAAATATTTAATTTCACAATAATCAAAATTTTCTATCAATTTCATCACACTTCCAACTACATATATTTTCCAATATAACAAATATTTATTATTCAATTTCCACATCAATATTCAATTCAATTCAAACATATATATATTTATAAATCAATTCAATATAATCAATATTCAATCCAATTCAAATAATCATCTCAAAACACCTACTACATATATATATTAAATAATAAATCCAACAATTTAAGTATTAAGTTCGGATTATAGAAATACAAACTGTAATTTTCGAGCTAACTCCCGTTGACTTTGTCTTGTCCTTTCTTAGCCGAGCTTTCCGGTACCATATTGACTACGAAATTAATACAATTCGTAATCATTAATACATTACTAATTTATATCTTGAGTTACAGAATTCTAAATTAAGATCCGCTAATTTTTCCTGAAACTAGACTCACAAATCTTCTTACCATAAAAAAATTTTAAGAATTTTTGGTTTAGCCATTAAGTACAGTTTATTCTTTAAATTCACCCCTATTCTGCTGTCTGACAGTTTTGACCCTTCTTCACTAAAAATTAATTATCTCACAGTAAAGAACTCGGATAATATTCCTGTTGATTTCTCCTGAAAATAGATTCATTAGGGATTATAAACATATAAATTTAAGCCTCTAATTATTTTTCTCCAATTTTTGGTGATTTTCCAAAGTCAGAACAGAGGAATCCGAATTCATTCTGACCTTGTCTCACAAAATTCATTATATCTAATAATTTACAATTCAATTGCTTACACCGTTTCTTCTATAAGAAACTAGACTCAATAAGCTTTAATTTCGTATTTTATTCATTCTCTAATTCAATTTCTAAAATTGTTGGTGATTTTTCAAACTTAGACTACTGCTGCTGTCCAAAATAGTCTTAGTGCAAAATGTTGATTTTCTACTTTTAATTTCAATTTAATCCTAACTAAATTCACTTATTTTTTTTATCTTAATTCATACTTTATTTCTACTCAATTTTTAACTAAACTCAAACTTAACTATTAAATTTCCAGCATATTTTCCTAATTTTGAAATTTCATCAATTTAGTCCCTACAACATAAAACTTATGAATTACTTTACAATTCAATCCTTATTTCATTTCTAACTTGAATTCCTATCAATCTAACCCCTAATTCATCTTTTTATTCAACATGAACAATATTTAAAAATCTAATAACTTTCAAAATATTCACTTAATTTCATCAAAACCTTGTCCCAAAACTTCCAAAACATCAAAATTAAGTAAAAAAAGGCTAAATTGACTTACCTATTTAACTTTCAAGCCTTGAAATCCCAATTTTTCCCTTTTTCCTTCTTTCTTTTTCCTTCATTCTTTCTTTCCCCTGCTCTCTGTTTCGTTTCATCCTTTCTTTCTTTTTCTATTCTTTTTCTCTTTTTTCCTTTTACTTTATATATATATATATATTATAATAACTTAATAATAGCTATAATAAAATATCTATTTAATATTCAATATCTATTTTACATTTGTATACACATATATTATTACATTTGTCTTTCTTTAATCTATTTATTATATAAATATCTTTTACTTAATAATAATATATAATTTAATAATATACTTATATAATAAGTAAATATACATGTATTTTACAAATGTATGTATATTAGTATCACACATGTCACTATACATACCATACATTTGTCAACTTTTTATTTATTTATCATCTAATATTAATTTAATAATAATAAATACATAGCAAATAAATATATGTATTACAAATGTGTGTATTATATTTATTATACTTGTATTTTATTTTTGCCATACACTTGGCACTCTTTTTGGTTTATTTACTTATTTAGTCCTTTTAATTTTCTTTATTCTATAATTAAACTTTCACACTTCATTCAATTTAATCTTTTTATCCAATTATTCTTAATTAAATTAAATTCACTTAATTAAACTCTAATTAACCACTCATTTTACTTCGTAAATATTTTTAAATAAATATTTACGAATCCACTTTTCAAAAATAAAGACCCGAAAATATACTTTTCCGGTAACAGTAAAATTTGGGTCGTTACAATATAATTTAGAAAAATTATCTTGAATGAATCTAGACAGATGATTATCCAAATTTATTTTAGACTTCACTTTTAAATGATTTTTATTAATTTTAATTTTTTTAAAGTTTTTAAATTTTATTTAATATTTTTATAGATTTTAATAATTTTTTTACAAATTTATCAAAAAATTAAAATTTATTTTTTATTTAAAAAATTATTTTTATTTAAAAAAAAGCTTTGAAACAATCATATATTCAAGTTGATTCCAAAAAAAAAATTCCTTTTAATTTTTTTAATTTTTAAAAGAAATTTTAGTTTTTTTGATTGAGGTGACAGTGTACAACTGTTGTTGACCTAGAATATGATGTCAATGTTGTATGTTAGTCAAAAGAACTATTTGATTAATTTTACTAGTTAAAGATTCAATTGAATGAAAAAAGTTTAAAATATGATTAAGGGCGATTTTAAGAATGGGGAGGTGTGTGATTCTTTTTATTTATTATTTTTGCGATTGCTTAATAATTATCTTCAGCCTATTAAGCTAATGGCCAACACAAAACATAATCATTAGGCTTAGCAAGAAGTATTTTCAAAAATTAAAGCGAGTTGTCGGATATTCATCCAAAATAACATAGGTTTATATTTTGGTTGTATAAAAAAATTCAAAAAATAAGTGAGTTGTTGCTTTTTTGGAATAATTTTTATTAAGATGATCTTAAAATATATAATTTTTTGTCACTAATAAAATAATACTACATTATCAACTTTTAAAGATATACAACTATTATTATACACTTATCTATATATGATATCTTTTTTAACTTTACTTAAATTACTTTTTTTAAATACCTTAAATTGAGATACTTAAAATTAATTAATTATTTTTATAAAAATAGACAAACACATTAAAGCTAATATGCAACAAAAGTGTGGAGTAGAGTATGCCCCACATCTCAATCAAATTAAGACACAAACAGACAGCGACGTCGCGACAAGTAGCCATGCGACGTCATGATGACAAAACAGGGGAGAAGCATAAACGACGTACGAAGACAAGATAGGGGACGTCACAATGAGGCAACGTGTCATGCAATTTTCTCTGTTTTCTTCTTCCAATCAAATTTTGATTATTTGTTCCAGTTGAACTTTGATTAGTATAAGTTATTTTAAAATTATTTGACCTACGAATTTAACCTATAAATAAACCATTTTCTACCCTAAAAAGATTAACCCATGACACATTTAAGTATTATTTTTTATAAGCTTTCAGTGAATTTTGGGTTTAAGTTTTGAGGTTTATTATTTTTAGGTTTTGGGGTTTAGTTTTTATCTCTATCTTTTTACTCTTCGTTTTCACCGATTTAGTGAAATTATCTTTATTCGTAATTTTTTATCCTCTTTGGAGGGATTTTTCATGTAAAATTTGTGTATTTAATCTTTTCAATTCTTCATTATTTTCCTTATTCATTGCTTACACGAGTTTATCTCAAAAAAAAGATAACATAATAAAACAATTGAAAATTGAAAATACTCAAATCAACAGGTAAAAAAAAATGGGTGAAAATCTTAAGCAGAAAATTTAATGTAAAAAAAAAACCAACAATTAAAAATTAAGAAAACCTTTGAAAAAAAATTAAAAATTGAAAACTTATAACCATCATCGGTGATGTTATCAAATTTTGGTATTTAATTAAAAGTTGAAATAGAAAATTAAAAAAATGAAAAAAGAAAATGAAAAAATTGGCTGCCTACACGAGAATAAAAGAATTTTAAAAAAATGTTAAAGTATTATAAGAGAAAAAAATCATGTTTTTTTATTTAATAAAAAAATAATTTTTAAATAATTTAATTAAAGTTAAATTAAGTTAAAAAATATTATATATGAATAGGTGTACAATAATTTTTGTATATTTTTAAAAATTGATGACATGACACTATTTTATTGGTGTATAAAAATTATGGAAAAACTACAATTTTTTAAATGTGAACCATAAAATAATTATGGAAATTAAAAAAAAAGACAAAACTCTTCCTTAATAAAATAATAATATATTTTTTCAATTATAGAATAAATTATCCTTATATGCCTTTCTTGATGGTGCACGGGATAAAACTAAATAAAGTTTTAAGGTATACAATGTTCTATTTGTCTTCATTGTATATTTTGGTATACAAAAGAATTATAAAAAACTGGATTTCTAGGATATAATGAATCTCATTATGTGCTTTCCACTTATGAAAATAATCTATTGAGCACTGAATGCCTTAAGTAATCTTTTTATAGAATATTCTAAGTTTTCAAATAAAAATTGTCTCCTATTTATAGGAGTTCTTATATCTATTCATAGAGACATAATTATAAATAAATGCTTATTTAGATAATCACATTTATTAACAATGAACATGACTATTTATATGGTATTACTTGAATAATCATGTGTTTTAATTACTAATAATAGAATTAATTTTAATTCAAATAATGTTTTTAAAATAATAAGACATTACTTAAATAATTTGAATTATAACAAAAATGTGAAGACAAGTATAAAGTGTTATTCAATATTATCATAATTTATTAATTTTAATTTTATATTATATTTGTTTTAATATAATAATAAAACATTATATTAGCTCAGATAAAATGTATCAAATCATAGTAGTTAATTAGTGCATTATCTTTTGTCTTAAGAATGCTCGGATCACATATATTGCAATTAGTTTCAATTTAAATAAAATGAAAAATAGTTTAAAACGATTAGTTATTATTTATTAATAAAACTGAATAGTTTAAATTGCAATAGAAAAAGTGTAATCGAAACAACTACAAAATGTAATTTAATATTGGGGAGGAATTCATTTACATCGGTGTAAAATTTAAAGGGTTTTACATTCTTTTGTAACTTTTTATAAGATTCAGTTGATTTCATGCTCTAATCATATAGATCATCCATGTCAAGTTTAACATAAATAAAAAATTTTAACAATTTATTTTACGTAAAAAATACTTTCAACCACCCAGTGAATATTAATATATACACTATTATAAATCAATATAATAGAGATATCAGATATGTTAGAAAATTTTAATGCATGACAAGTACAATTATATTGATAAATTTAATGGTTGGATCATTAAAATATTAATCATATAATAAATTACGAAAGAATGTAAAACTCTTTAATCCCCTTCAATATTTATTAAACTTTATCAATCAATAAAAAGCATTTTAAAGATTGATTTTTAAGTGTGATTTATTTTGTATGTATTAAAATTAATGTCAAAATATTAAATTTAACTTTTTTAGTTTTGATATTAAAAATATTTTTAATATTTTATGTTTTAAATATATTTTTTCATTTTAAATTAAATAAAGATTATTAATAAAAAAATAAATTAAATTTGTCTCGAATGCAATCTAATTAACATTTATACATCTTTTTTAACATTGACTTATCTAATTAGGCTAAGATTATCATAAAATATTTTCATTTTTATACAACCAATGAGAATAGAACATTTAGTTGTATTATATAAAAATAATATGTAATGAATTAAAGAAAAATTAAAAAGCTTTCACTTTGCAATATATATATATACATACAAATTAAAATTTTCAACTTTCTACAACAATCAAAATAAATCTAATTAAAAATAACTACTAATAATGTTACAAAAATATTTAAAACTTCTTTTTTGATCTTTTTTTTCTTCTTCAATCTATCATCCTCATCCTCATCTTCAATTAATATTGATTTTTACTTGTCTAACTTGTTTAATTTTTTATGCCATTAATTACTTTAGAGTTGTAGATAAGTAATTATAAAAGAATATAATAAACAATAAGAAATTATTAATTTACACTGCAAAACTTTAATTAAAATAGCAATTAAAAAATAGTATAAAGTAAAATTAAAATTAAAGAACAAAAGGTTTTATATTAGATAATCCCTCTATTGTTTTTAGTTTGCTTTCATATTTTATGAACGACCCTTGCTTATTTGAACGATGATTATTAATGTATTGAAAATGTCACATCCAAAAAACTAGGTTTGTAGAATCGAGTAATTTAATCGTGGGCTCAAGTGAGAAATTAAGATTAATGTCGTAAAAATTAGAAATTAATAAAGTAAAAAAAGGTAATTAAATAATTAATAATATTAATAATAATTGAGTTAATAAACATAAATTAGTGAGGATTAAATTGGAACAGTTTTTAAATTGGAGGTCTAATGTGTAAAATAAGAGAGTTAATTGGAAATAGGAGCTATTAGAACAAGGGAGGAAATAGGAGAGGGCTTAGGGGTAAATAACCCAAAATTTAAAATTTGGTTAGCTATATAAGACCACCCACTGTCCCTTCCCTCCATACTTTCAACCATTTCAAAAATTAGGCTCCGTTTGTTTACTTGTAAAAGTTTTTCTAGAAAAATTTTTCAACCTTTTCTACCGTTTGTTTGGTGGAAAATAAATTCCCACCGTAAAAGCTTTTCCAAAACACGGGAAAATGATGCCTTTTTCTGAGAAAATGTCTTACACTTTTTTTTTTGGTAAGACATTTTCCAATCGATTTTCCCTTCACATCCCAACACTCTGCTAAACCATTTCCCCTTTTCTCTTCCCTTTCCCCTCCCCCTTGGGTTGCAATGCAGTGCCATTGCCAGGTACCCTCCTTTATATTCTCTCTAGTCTACCCATTTTTATCTCTTCGATTATTCTGATTTTTGTTATCTATCTTTCTTTTTTCTTCAATCCCTTAGCAAATTTGCGTGATCGATCCAAGAATTATTCATCCTATTTAAGCAGTAAAACTAGTGCAGTAGGAATTTACAGATTGCCCCTATTATCACCCCCATTGATATGCACTTCTTTTGAGTTGATCTCTGTTCTTATTTTTGTTTTTTAATCTTTTAATTATTTTTCTCGCTGTTCTTGTTTTACTGTAGTTGATTTGGGTAAATATTATGGTTAGGCTTGAGTGGTGTAATCCCTACCTAGAAATCAACATTTCATGTAGTCCTTCTATAATTGAGGAACAGAAAGGAACGAGTAGAGCATCCTTGGTTCTAGTCTTGCAGATTCTTGTCAAATGCCCATTGACACGTTGCCATTCATGACCCAAAGTATGAGAGCAAGTACGTCTTCCTTTAGCTCTAGAAATGGGCATGATGAAGTTCCTTTTCACAGTGCTGCTTCTATTCCAAATGGAGACGATTACAATATGTGAGCAAATAAACCTATGATATTTTCTGACCAATTGTGATTGTATAACATTTTCATGTGTGTTTTATCATGCATTAATCAGCTTGTAAGATTGGTTTGTATGATGCAAAGTAATTGAACCTTTGTCTATTCGGTTGAAGTATAATCTTTCACAGAAGTGATGTATACAAGATGGTTGATTAGGTTGTGAAAAGTTATATCGACTTTGGTCACTTGTAATCTTGGTTTACACGTTCATAGGTTGGAGAATTTGTATTCTGAAACATAGGGTTTTGTGAGGAGTAATGTAATTTTGTTGCAGGCTTTATTAATGCAGATGTAATGTAATTCAGCTGATGCCCAAGAAGATGGTTCAAATTTGAACTGGTTTTGCATCTTCATTTTGATTATGTTGGCAATAATAGATGGTCCTGTTTACCCCCTTTTAAATAGAATGGAAGGTTATTTGACCCTTTTTCAACAAAAAAAATATTTGTTCTCTAATTGACATGGAATCTTTTACTATGTGTTTTTAGAATGAAGAACAAGCAGAGCCATTACCAAAAAAGCATAGTAGATACTACGGCCATTGAAGTTGGGATTTTAAGTATGCCATCTTTTATTGGTCACTTACAGTAAGATGATGATGCTAATATGGGAATGCTCCTTTGCTTGTTGACACAACCTGTGTATTAATGGATTTTTTTCCCTTTTCCTTATGCAAGTGCCTTGTGTAACATGTTTATATTTATGTATGTATATGTACATGTAAAAAAATTGTGAATTCAATCATAATGTTGTAGTTTGATTTACACATTTTGTTTAGTGAATTTAGCTAATGTAACACCCCTAACCCGTATCCGTCGCCGGACTAGGGTTAATAGGCATTACCGGACATATCGAAACATTTAGCATTCATTTCACAATCATCATAGCATCATAGTCATACATCATTACAGAGCCCCTTACATAGGTCAACGAGATCTTAAACATGCTTTAGAAAGGGGTCGGGACTAAACCGAACTCATACAAAAATTTTCAAAACTTAAACATTTTTCAAAGTTATAAAGGTCACACACCCGTGTGAGCATGTCGTGTGCCTCACACGGCATTAGACACACTCGTGTGTCTAGGCCATGGAAAAACAAGGCATACATACTGACTTGTCCACACGGCCACAAGACACGCCCGTATGCCAGGCCATGTGAAAATTAGGGAGGCTACTGACTTGGGTCACATGGCAAGTCACATGCCCGTGTGTCTAGTCCGTATTCGAAACTGACTTGGTCACACGGCCTAGCATATGCCCGTGTGTGCATTTGTGTGGTCTGCCCAGGCTCATTTCAAAATGGCCGTCGAGCAACACGGTTGAGATACACGCCCGTGTCCCTACTCGTGTGGGCAAAAATAGGCCATTTACAAGGCCATAATGCCACCCTTTAAGGGTCCTCCCTACAAGCATCAAAACCAATTCATTTTGTACCAAAATATACACAATTGATGACATATCATTTTCAACAAATTTCATTATTTTTAACCAATTCAAAACATACCAAAAATCACATAGCAAACTCATTCATACTAACATTTCCTTATATCAATATTTCACATCCAATCTTATGCCAAAATCATAACATTTCCACATCTAAATCACATTACCAACTTACCAAATTGATCATTTATCACTAGGTCATTCATGAACGCATCATATGAACATTATTGCATCACATAGTTTATGCTCGAAAGACATTCATAATTATAACCAAAACCAAGCCATATCACCTGGCTAGATATACACATTACCAAACATATTCACAAACTTCTAGCCGATACATGCCATACTTCAATATATACATTTTCAAAAGGTACCAAAATAGAGTTCGATAGTGTGGTGATGATCCTCGACGATCCCCGAGCTCCCGATAGCTACGGTATCTATAAAATGATTGAAAACACACAAAGTAAGCTTTCAAAAGCTTAGTAAGCCATATACAAATAAACTTATCACATAACATAATTTAAATTCAATTCAATCATATAGATCATGGCAAAGCATAACCACATATCTATAAATCTCATATAGCTCATACATATTTCATATGTCCACATATGTTCAAATACTTACCTTTTATTCTTAATCATGATATAAATTTCAAACGTACCTGAGTCGATACACAACCACATAATTACTCATTTCTTGGAATTCCCGTTGAACCGTTTGGAATCAATAAGGATACTCAGATAGCTCGAAAAGCTCGTACAATGCCAACATCCCAGACGTGGTCTTAAATGTAATCAAATATCAATGCCACTGTCCCAGACAGGGTCTTACACGAAATCAAATATGATGCCAATATCCCAGACATGGTCTTACACATAAAACATAAGTCGATGCCAACATCCCAGACGTGGTCTTACACGAAAACACATATCGGATCCTATCTCATGACATATGTATCCTAACTATTCCTATGGTTCGTACGGGGCTTTTCGGACGCCGTTACATTATCGAAACTTTTTCAAACATCACATAATGGGCTCTCATACAACCATTCATCACAATTCAATGTCATATGAATATAAATAAATCAACTCAAACACGATTATTTGTATATTGACTTACCTCGTACGGATTCGAACGAACAGAGTCGACTACTCGACGACTTTCGATTTCCCCCGATCTAATTCCGTTTTCTTTTGTTTTTGATCTATATAAATTAAAATTTAACTCTTTTATTCAACAAATCATTCAATTCAATCCATATACACATAATTAAGGTATTTTACAAATTAGCCCTCACATTTTTACATTTTAACACTTTAGTCCCTAATTCATAAAATTAAAAAATACACAAAATTCCCTTTTACATATGTTAGGTCGAATATTCTCTTAGCTCATACAAGCCCACACATTTCATTTATTTCAAATTTTAGTCCCTTAATTTCTCATTTTCTCAATTTAGCCCAAATTACTCAAATTTATAAAAAATTCAAAGACAAAACATGTTAACCCCACATCAAGCTTTCATAAACTATTATCAAACTTCATAAAACTCATATTTTCATTAATGGCTCAACTCAAAATCATCAACAATTTTAGAAATTGAGACATGGGCTTGATAGATTACTACTAAGCAACAATCACAAAAACGTAGAAATCATCAAAAATGGATCAAAACACGTACCTTAATCATCAAATTTCTTATCCGAACCCTAAAAGCTTTTATTTCTTCTTATTCTTTGATAATTTCAGGAAACATGGGTGAATAAATCATCAATTAACATGTTTTGTTTTATTATAATAAGTTTATTTACATATTTACAAATTTAACCTTTATTAAATAATATAAATAACACATAATAAATGGTCATTAATGTCCATTAACCCTTTCAATGGTCTAATTGCAACATAAGGACCTCTCATTTAAAAAGACATAACAATTAAGCACTTTAACAAATAGAAGACCACTTTTACATTTTACGTGATTAGGTCCTTTTATCAAATTAAGCACACAAACGATTAGATTTTCATATGAAATTTTCACAGATATCAATTCACATATAATAGGCACGGAAAATAATATAAAATATTTTTCTAACTTAGATTTGTGGTTTCGAAACCACTATTTTGACTAGGGTCTAAATCGGGCTATTAAAGCTAAACAATTAAATGAAAAGAAAAATTTAAATATATGTTTGTTTCATTTAAAATAGCTTTTTTGAAATATTTTCAAGAAAGTGAATTTAGCTAACTAATTAAAAGACAAGAAAAATTCAAATGTATGTTTGTTTCGTTTAAAATATCTTTTTTGAAATATTTTCAGGGAATCTACCAAACAACAGAAAATATTTTACACAGATTCAACCAAACAGCAGAAAATATTAGTTTTTCCAAAAAAGTAAGTCATTTTCTAGAAATCTGTAACATCTTGATTTTGGGCCTAGTCGGAACAATGGTTTCGGGACCACAAATCTGATGAGGAAAATTTTATCTTTATTATATTTTTATGGTCTACGATTTCACAAAATGATTTCGTGAAAATTTCGTTCAAAAATTTCGATGTTTGGGCACTCAATTTGGTCAAAAAGACTAAATTGTAAAAAGTGCAAAAGTTGAGTTCTACATATTAGAAATGTCTAATTGTTATGTTTTTTAAATTAAGGTCCTAAAATGGTAATTAGACCATTTTGAAGTTTGTGGACAAAAATGGACATGGTATGATAGGTTTTTAAAAGTTTTTCATTAAGGGCATTTTAGTAAATTGGTAATTAAATGAATTAAAATGCCAAAATAAGCCAAATTTGCTCATCTTCTTCCTCATGGCCGAATGTATCATGAAAAACACCATGGATATGGTTTTCAAGCTTTCCAAGCTCATTTGTAAGTGATCTCAAGCCCCGTTTTTAATGTTCTTTACATTTTTGAAGTCCCGGTAACATGTTCTAGCTATTTCTACCATTTATTTGAGCTAGGGTTTGTGTTTAAAAATTTACCCATGAATGATATGCATGTATTTTTATGTTTAATGTTAGAATATGAAGCTTGAAATTGTGTTAAACAACTTTTGCTAAGCGATTTTACGTGAAAACGAATAAAATGACATAATCGGTAAAAATACCTAATGTTCATAAGTACATGTTAGAGTGAGAATTTGATGTTTCCATAGAAGGGAAAAAATAGCCAGCATGTCATAGAACATAAGAAAATAGGATGAATTTTAATTTCCGAGCCTTGGGGAAAAAGTGCAAATATGCAAAAGTTTAGGGGTCAAAATGAAAATTTGTAAAAATATGATTTTTGGA
Source organism: Gossypium hirsutum (assembly GCF_007990345.1). NCBI lineage: Eukaryota > Viridiplantae > Streptophyta > Magnoliopsida > Malvales > Malvaceae > Gossypium > Gossypium hirsutum. The sequence continues at coordinate 23,538,251 of NC_053435.1, read as the reverse complement.
CCTTTATGAATAATGTGACTAATTATTAGGCTAAATGTGGTATTATAGATCAAGAAAATCGAGATTCGAGCTTAAATCGGGAAAATTTAAGGTTATGGACTAAAATGGTAAATTACCGTTTGTAGATCGTGGTAAGTTCGTGTGTTAATAATAATGTAATACCATGCATGAATTGTAATTATCTATTGATATGGCATAAATTGTATGATTTAATATGTTTAAGAGAAGTTGATGGATGGTGTGTATGATACGGAAAAATGTAATGCTTCTTGTGTCATGTGAAATTGAATGAAAAATTATTGTTACATGAATTGAGTGTTAAATTACTATTACCTGGGTTGTATGAATTGCTACACAGTTGTACTTGATGAGATTTCGACAAGTAAGTTCGGATAGCTTAAAGTAAACTCCTAACATGCCTAATTGTATGATTTATGAGTGGATGATAAGTGCATTTATTGATGGCATGAAATTACATGAAATGCATCTTTGAAAATGATTTGTCGAAAAATTTCTCGGTTGAGGTTAAAAAGGGAATTCGATGGATAAATCATTATTTACAAGCGAATTGAGATCCTACATGTGTTGCAGAAAGGATTTAGCCCGGACGGGTAATCCGTTGATCTTAACTATGAAAAGGATCTAGCCTGGACAGGTGTTCCTTTGGATGATCGAGCCTCCTGAAGAATATATGTGCATTGGATTTAGCTCAGACGGGTAATTCGATTAGGGTCTGAATTTAGCCTGGACTGACAATTCAGATCCGAACTCAGTAAGGGTGTTTGTCACAATAAGGGATTTAGCCTGGACTGGTAATCCTGACATCACCTTATGAGTTTACGATATAGGGGATTTAGCCTAGACTGGTAATTCCGCCATAAGATGTGAGGTTCACGGGAGTGCATACATGAAATAATCATTATTATGAATTGACGGTAAATGGATAATCCATTAGAATTTTCGAGAAACTCAACGGGATTAATATGATGTATGTCAATGAAATTATAAATGAGGAGCTCTTCTAAGACAAATTTACATGGTGCATGGTTATGAGACTAATTTGATGATTGAGTGCATGTGATAGGGAATTATCCTATACTTGGAATGTATGACTAAATGTGCCCATGAGAAATAATAACTTTTATATTGAGCTCCATTGTGAAAAAAATGAGTAAGGGATCCATGAAATGGTAAGTTCATGATAGTTGGAAATGATCTTATGATAGTGATCATTATATTGTACCAAAACAGATTTGGACAGCAGCATTGGTCCAACTTTGAAAATCCACTAAAAATAGTAGAAATTGAGTTAGAAGCTCAATAAAATGTGAAATTAAAGATTAATGAGTCTAGCTCCATATAAAGGAATGGTGAAAGCAAAAGAATCCTGTATCATGAGATATTTGAATTCTTGTGAGATAGAGACAGAGTGATTCCAAATTCCCCTGTCTTAAATTTGGAAAGTCACTAGAAATTGTAAAAAAATAATTATGAGTTAAAATTTATATGAATGAAATCCTTAATGATCCTACTTTCAAGAGAAAGGGACGAGAACATTATTCGAGTCTCGTACTATGAGATAAATAAATTTTAGTGAAGAAAGGTCGAAGCTATCAAACAACGAGACAGGGGAGACTTTGAATAATAAACTGTACTTATTGGCTAGACCAAAAATTCTGAAATTTTTTTTACAAGAATAGGTATGAGTATAATTTATGGGAAATTAACGGATCTTAGTTTGGAGATCTGTAGCTCTGGATATGAATAATTTAATGATTATTGTAATAGGCACATTTCGCCCGGGTTTGTTAAAATCCAAAAACCAGAAATTAAAAAAAAAATAAACAAAATAAAAATAAAATAAGGTCCAATGTTCATTTACATATATTAGCCCAACAATAAATCCCTTCAAGCCCAATAGCAAAATATATCCCAAAACAGAAATGAAACACTAGTCCAAAGCCAATTTACAAATGGCCCAAAGGGGCCCAAGAGTTCGGAAATACCAGAAACCCTAGAGGTTTCTGGAATCTGCTAATGCCACAAGCCAGCCACTCCCACGAGTGGCTTCCCATGCCCACACTCATGAATGCTCCTTTTGAATGGCCATCTCCAATGGAACGTACGAGAAGAGCAACGGAAATAATAACAGAAAAATAGGCCAGTAAATGACAACAAGAAAATACAATTTTTATTTTATTTATGATGTAAATCGGCTATAAAAGCTAGAAAAATGATGTAAATGGGGATCATTTTTCCCCCACAGAAATACACACGGATACTGAAAAAAATCAATTTGAAATTAGTTTTACGGTGATTTTAGATCGTGTTCTTCCTTGATTTTCGTTTCTATTTCATCATTCTTTATCTATTGCATGAAAAAATAAATCTATAAGGGGAAAGGGAGACTTATCTGTTGTTGAAGGAGCCTTTGAATCCTTGTTTGCTTCATTGAAATCAAAGCTTTGATGAGAATTAGGGGATTTGATTTGATGATATGGAGGCGAAGGGGTGGTTGAGTGATGCCTCTGGTTTAGCCGAATGAATAAGGATAGGTTTTGGTTTTTTTCTTTCTTTTGATTTTGTTAAAGTAACTGAGTGTTTGACTTTAGGTTCTTTTTAGCTTGATTTTGTGTTGAATTTGAAACGGTGCTGTATGGATCCACACTTTTGCACTTCGAATGGTCAAATTGCACGACTGATCCTTCGCCTTTGCTCAGGCTTTTAATTTATCTGTATTTACATTTTATTTTATTTCAAAATTTTCCTAGAATTTACGTGTCTTTGCAATTCAGTCCGCACCTAAACACAGTGTTTCAGGACCTGGAATATTTTCAGTTTTGATCCTTGAATATTCGTGTATATTGCGCTTTAGTCATTATTTGTATTTCAATAGTTTTTTTATTTGTAAATTATCCCTTCTATTTTAATTCTGTTTTAATTGAGTTTTCTATTTGTATAATTTATTATTTTAAAATTCATTTAATATTTTTATACATGTGTTGAGCTTTTTAATAATTTTGCTTTGTTTTTATTTGTGTAATTATTTTGAAGTTCTTTTTTTTATATATCATATTATTTCAACATTTTGTATAATATTTAGTTTAAATCTTTTTATATATTTGTACATATATACTATTTTGATTGAGTTTTTTATTTTGTATAATTCATTATTATTTTAAAAATCCACTTAACATACATTTTAATTCTTGATTATTTATTTTTATATTTCTAGCTACTTTAATAATTTTACTTTGTTTTTTAAAATTATTATTGTAAAGTTTGTTTATATCATATTATTTCAATATTCTATATAATATTTTGTATAAATGTTCTTATTTATTATTATATATATATGCTTCATGATAAAATTAATTTTATTCTATATACATTATTAATTTTATGTTATTTTATACATATAATTTCCTTTAAATCTATTCACATATTTTATATATATCTTTGTTATTTAAAAGAAAATCCTACATATCTAATGTACTATTTAAATTATTATTACATATATATATATTGGTACATATATTAGATTTATATACATCATTAAATCCGTACTATTTTATATGTATAATTTCTTTTGAATCCATTTGTGTACATAATTATGTATTTTTTAAAAAATCTATTGCGTATACAATTTATGATAAAATTAACTTAATCTTATATACATTATAAATTCCATGCTATTTCCACCAACAATTGCTTCCAAATTTATTTATATATATACATATACGTTTTGTAAGTCTATTATGTGTAATTTATTTCCTAAGATTGTATTTTATTATGTATTTTTGCTATCCTTTCATATTTGTATATTATTTAAATTCTCCTTTATTATATGTATTTTAATAAATATTTTTATCACTTTATACATTATTTTTATCAAGTATGGCACTTTATGTGTGCTTATTGTTTCATGATTATTAATCTCTTTTTTATACAAATGTTGCTTTGTAATTTTTTTTAAATAATTAATTATTTCATCTCATTTTAAAACAAATAAATGTGTTTTGAGCTAATTTTCAATTTTCTTTATTATTCAAGATTCTAAAAATAAGGCAATATTCAATATTTGAAAATTCGGGAAATCGTGCCCTATCGTGCTGGGTATGATTTTTTGTCGGACTAAATATTTGGATACCCTTTTTAGTTTTTAGTGTATGAGCTTTTGAAAATAAAAAATCAATCGTATTTTTGAAGGTATAAGGGATCGTGTCCAATCGTGCTGGATATGAAGCTGCATACCTTTAAAACGAGAGAATTTTAAGGATCACCTTGAACTGCTTAAGTGTTTTAATAAGAGCCATATTTCAAATTTTTTTTAATCTTAGACATAAGGACAGTATTTAATCAATTTGGTACCAATTTTGAGCGTACTGAGGGTGCTAATCCTTCCTCATACATAACCGACTCTCGAACCCGTCTTTTTATAAATTTACGTAGGCCAAAATGGATTTAAATGAAATGTTTTATTAGGTGATCCAATCACACCTAAACAAAAGGATTGGTGGCGACTCCACTCGTTTTAAAGTCGATTCCTGTTTTTTTCCAAAAATAAAAAAATGGTTTCGACAACTGTGACTCGGGAAAATAGCTTAGCTGGGATTTGAATAAATAGAAAAAAAATGAAAATAGCATGTTATCGTATTGCTTATTTTTTTCATGGGAGCTTACTAAGCGTAAAGCTTACTCCCTCCTTTCTATTTCTTTTAGTTTTGTCAGGTCAGCTCGGGGTTGGAGATCGTCAGAGGCAGCATCACACTATCGAGCCATTATCCGTGGAGTATTGATATGTGTATGTTAAATGTTTTCAAATGAGTGGCATGTATAGGGACTTAGTTTTTCTATGATGACTATTGTTATGATTAGTCAAAGGTATTGATTTATATTGATTTGCTGTTTATAGCCATGAGATATGGCTTATAATGATTTTGGCTTGTAAGCCTATTTATCCATGATATGTGTTAATGTCTTTTGATGTGGTTATGTGATTGTGCTTGTTCACTATGTATGAGAAGTATATGGCATATGTACATGATGAATGCCATTGAAATCGTGTATGTGTGTGTATGTAAAGATGACAAAAAGGCTTGAAAATTAGCCTAAGTCTTGACCACAAGGGTAGAGACATGGTCGTGTGTCTCAGCCGTGTGGAGGACACGACCTCTGGCCACGAGTGTGTGCCTTGGTCGTGTGCCCTTAAATGGTTGCTGACATCATAAACAGAGAGTTACACGGGCTGAGGACACGGGCGTTTCCCAAGCCACACGGACGTGTACGACCACAAGGCCCAACCCACATGGGCGTGTGACTCTCCAAAGCTAGAAAATTGTTAAGTTGCCCAAAGACTTTTGAAAGTTCTCAGTTTAGTCCCGAACCACCCCGATGTATGTTATAGGCTTCAAAGGTCTGTATAAGGGACAATATGCATGTGTTTGAAAAGTGTTAATTTTGGGCAAAATTTGGTAACCCGGTTTTGTATGGTTGTGAATGTTTAAGTCCATAATGCCTCGAACCCTGTCCCGGAGTTGGATACGGGTGAGGGGTGTTACATTTAGTGGTATCAGAGCTATGGTTTAGTCGGTTCTTGGACTAACCTAGTATATGTACTAGAGCCTAGCTATACATGCCACCGATCCGTGATAGTGTGATGTCTCCCGACGTGTATGAGAGCCACTTTGCTTAGACAAAGGTACTCTCCAACTGAGCTACACCGACCATGTTGAATGTGATGCTAAAATATTCGAGTAAAGTATAGTCATGATGAACTGAAACTTGGAAAGGTACGAATGAGGATTCATGAAATGTGTACAGGGTGAAATGAGCTTATCTATGATTAATAGATAATTCTATGATGTAAATGGTTGATTTGCTTGAGTGAATGCATGTGTTTAGATAACTTACCAAAGATATAGATGGAATGAACATTCACGTACGCTTATATGAAAAATCATGGTTGATAAGCACGTATAGCTTTAGTAAATGTGTTAAATTGCTTAGACTGATTCTTATGATTGTAACGATATGTCTAAATGATAGTGTACGAGGTAAAAGTATGGATTGTGATAAACACTTGTGTTGTTGGCCCATGTATGATATCATGTGCATGACTTATATGATTAAATGAATAGATAAGTAAAGTTATCCAGAAAACATGGAATGCATGCATAATTATACTTGACTAAATGAGATAACTGGAAAGTGAGCATTAAATCAATATGAATGTTAGTTACTCGAAATGAATGACATGACTGAGATATGATTGCTTTGATGAAAACTGTGTTACATGTATATGTATATGAGAGTTGAGTTAGAGGCCCTACAACCCCCTCTCCTTTACCAAAGGGGTGTTTTATAATGGAAATTCCTGAGATTTATGTTGAATGAGTTTCCAGTTGAGAAACCAAAGAGTTCAATGATGGAATGGTTATAAGCATGATTAGAGATTGAGAATGGGTTCTAAGTACAAACATGAGCTAGAAAGATATCGGATTGACCGAAAGATTGTTTAACTTTCGCAACATCGTATTTAGCGAAAAATGTTAATTTTGGTAAAATGATCTATCCTGGTATGATGTCGAGAAATGTATTGATTGAGATTCCACTATGAACTGGTTTTCTTAGTGAAGGGAATATTATGGAATTTGGGACGGTAGAAATAGTTAAAGGAATAATGTTTGAAATATGAAAATGTTCCCTGATCTTAACATTAGACGAATATGTTGTTAGTCTGATTGGATTGTAATCTGCATGGTTCTGTTTTTCTCTGGTATTTTGTTATATTCCGCCTGTTGGGAATCGATGAGAAATTGTGTATGGTGCCATGATTCTATTTCTACCTATCATTGCTATGATTGATTTTATATATATATGAGAAGCATATATTTCCGGTCGTATTTGTTGTCAGTGGTTTGGAATGTTCTTATTCTGGATTTCTTTTCTTTGAAAAACCATTGGGGTCTTTCATATTTTTATGAGTCTAGTTCTCGGTCTTTTGATGCAGTGTTGTAAATTGGATTTCCTTATCATGAAATTCTTTATCTTGGATTTCTTTATTCTGGGCTTCTCCTTTTTAGATTTCTCTATCTTGGGTTTCTGGATATTTTATCTTGTAACTTGTTGATCATGGTTTGCATTTAGAGCATGACCTCCAGCTTGTGATTGATGTATATAAAGAACAAATATGACTATACCTCTGAATTGATCCTGATAATATGGTGAAATTTCAAGTCCCAATGTGTATGGTGGATTTCCTTTCTCAAGTAAGTTAATCAGAATTAATGTACTCAGTTGAGGTATCAGTATTACTTATGCTAATGCATATGTTATGATCTTCAATTGGCATGATGAGTGAAATTAGAATGATGCATGCTGAATCGTGCTATTGACTAGAAGAGAGAATTTCTTGAAATATCAATTACGGATGAATAAGGTCGACTTGATTGCTTAATCTGTATGGAATATATGTTTAGAATCTAATGAAATGTTCATGCTTGAGAATAAGATTTTATTTCTTCCCGGGTAAAAAGATGAATAGTTCTATGTTTCCTAGAAGAATCACATGCGATAAGAAGATCTGATATTGATAATATGAAGATAATCTGGGTATTTAAAAATGCTGAAATGATCATTGTTTATCTTTGAGTACAAATTCTTGAAATGTTGAAAGTTTAAAGACGTATAGCAAGAATCATCAGAATTTTTTTTCCGTTTGGGAATTAGAATGGAAATAGAAAAAGTTAATATGGATTTTCTTGTCTGGATCATTCCTGTCCTTGAAAGAAGAAAGTAATATGTAGTGTTGTTAAATGTTATGAGATGTGTAAATTATGTTAGTATACCCAAATGTCTACTCACCAGATTCATAGGATTTCGTGTCTTTATGAATGTTGGATATCATGGAATTTTAATATCCACTAATCAGATTGAGATCTGGGATTCATAGCATGATTTCTTGGGAAAGCCAGAGGAGGCTTTGAAATGAAAGGTAACTAAGAGTTGAATTGGACTGTATGGAATTATAAAGAGTATGAGGCCGAGATGAACTGATTAGTTTCACTATTTGAATCCGAAAAGATTCGGGTGCGAATTTATATGTAACATGATGGTATGGATCAAACTTTTGAGTACATGAGCTTTCTGGTACAGATTAAGTTTCGGTGAAAGTTTTGCAAAGTGAATACCACTTATGATTTTTGTATGTGGAATTTAAAAAGATAGACAGTAAAAGCTCAACTTGAGTGAAAGTTCTTTGACATCGATTATAGGATTGAGGAATCTAAGTGAAAAACCAAAACCACTTTCCTGGTAAGATTTTTGGGGACGAAAATCCCTAAAGAGGGAAAATGTAACATCCTGATTTTGGGCCTAGTCAAAACAGTGGTTTTAGGACCACAAATCCATTGAGAAAATTTTCATTTTTATTATATTTTTATGGTCTACGATTTCATGGAATGATTTTGTGAAAATTTTGTTCGAAAATTTCGACGTTTGGGCACTCAATTTGGTCAAAAGGACTAACTTGTAAAAAGTAAAAAAGTTGAGTTCTACATATTAGAAGTGTCTAATTGTTAGGAGTTTTTAAATTAAAGGTCCTTAAATGGCAATTAGACCATTTTAAAGTTTGTGGACAAAAATGGACATGGTATGATAGGTTTTTAAAAGTTTTTCATTAAGGGCATTTTAGTAAATTGGTAATTAAATGAATTAAAAAGGCCAAAATAAGCCAAATTTGCTCATCTTCTTCCTCATGGCCGAATGTCTCATGAAAAACACCATGGCTAGGGTTTTCAAGCTTTCCAAGCTCATTTGTAAGTGATCCCGAGCCCCGTTTTTAATGTTCTTTACATTTTTGAAGTCCCGGTAACATGTTCTAGCTATTTCTACCATTTATTTGAGCTAGGGTTTGTGTTTAAAAATTTACCCATGAATGATATGCATGTATTTTGATGTTTAATGTTAGAATATGAAGCTTGAAATTTTTGTTAAACAACTTTTGCTAAGCGATTTTACGTGAAAACGAGTAAAATGACATAATCGATAAAAATACCTAATGTTCATAAGTACATGTTAGAGTGAGAATTTGATGTTGCCATACAGCATTTCATAAAACATAAGAAAATAGGATGAAGTTTAATTTCCGAGCCTTGGGGAAAAAGTGCAAATATGTAAAAGTTTAGGGGTCAGAATACAAATTTGTAAAAATATGATTTTTGGACCTGTTTGAATAATGTGACTAATTAGTAGGCTAAATTTGATATTATAGATCAAGGAAATCGAGATTCGGGATTAAATCGGGAAAATACAAGGTTATGGACTAAAATGGTAAATTGCTGTTTTTGGATAGAGGTAAGTTCGTGTGTTAATAATAATGCAATACCATGTATGAATTGTAATTCTCTATTGATATGGCATAAGTTGTATGATTTAATATGTTTAAGAGAAGTTGATGGATGGTGTGTATGATATGGAAAAATGTAATGCTTCTTGTGTCATGTGAAATTGAATGAAAAATTATTGTTACATGAATTGAGTGTTTTATTACTATTACTTGGGTTGTATGAATTGCTACACAGTTTTACTTGATGAGATTTATGAGTGCATGATAAGTGCATTTATTGATGCCTAATTGTATGATTTATGAGTGCATGATAAGTGCATTTATTGATGGCATGAAATTACATGAAATGCATCTTTGAAAATGATTTGTCGAAAAATGTATCGGTTGAGGTTAAAAAGGGAACTCGATGGATAAACCATGACTTACAAGTGAATTGAGATCCTGCATGTGTTGTAGAAAGGATTTAGCCCGGACGGGTAATTCGTTGATCTCAATTATGAAAAGGATCTAGCCCGGACGGGTGTTGCTTTGGATGATAGAGCCTCTCGAAGAATATATGTGCATTGGATTTAGCCCAGACGGGTAATCTGATTAGGGTCTGAATTTAGCCTGGACTTGCAATTCAGATCAGAACTCAGTAAGGGTGTTTGTCACAATAAGGGATTTAGCCTGGACTGGTTATCCCGTCATCACCTTATGAGTTTACGATATGGGGGATTTAGCCCGGACTGGTAATCCAGCCGTAAGATGTGAGGTTCGCGGAAGTGCATACATGAAATGATCATTCTTATGAATTGACGGTAAATGGATAATCCATCGAAATTTCCTAGAAACTCAACGGGATTAATATGATGTATATTAATGAAATGATAAATGATGAGCTCTTCTAAGACAAATTTACATGGTGCATTGTCATGAGACTAATTTGATGATTGAGTGCATGTGATAGGGAATTATCCTATACTTGGAATGTATGACTAAGTGTGCACATGAGAATTAATAACTTTTATATTGAGCTCCATTATGAAAAAATGAGTAAGGGATCCATGAAATGGTAAGTTCATGATAGTTGGAAATGATCTTATGATAGTGATGATTATATTGTACCAAAACAGATTTGGACAGCAGCATTGGTCTGACTTTGAAAATCCACTAAAAATAGTGCAAATTTATTTAGAAGCTGACTAAAATATGAAATTAAATCTTAATGAGTCTAGTTTCACATAAAGGAAATGGTGAAAGCAAAAGAATTATGTATCATGAGATATTTGAATTATTGTGTGACAGAGTCGGAGTGGTTCTAGACTCCTCTATCTTAAATTTGGAAGGTCACTAGAAATTTTACAAAAATAATTATGAGTTAAAATTTATATGAATAAAATCCTTAATGAGCCTAATTTTAAGAGAAAGAGACGAGAACATTATCTGAGTCTCGTACTATGAGATAAATAAATTTTAGTGAAGAAAGGTTGAAGCTGTTAAACAGCAAAATAGGGGAGACTTTGAATAATAAACTGTACTTATTGGCTGCACCAAAAATTCTGAAAATTTTATGATAAGAAGATATATTAGTATAGTTCCCGAAAAAATTAACTAATCTTAATTTGGAGTTCCGTATCTCTGAATATAAATAATTTAATGACTGTGACTTGGGAAAATAGCTTAGCTGGAATTCGAATAAATAGAAAAAAATGAAAATAGCATATTATCGCATTGCTTATTATTTTCATGCGAGCTTACTAAGCGTAAAGCTTACTCCCTCCTTTCCATTTCTTTTAGTTTTTTCAGGTCAGCTCGGGGTTGGAGATCGTCGGAGGCAGCATCACACTATCGAGCTATTTTCTGTGGAGTATTGATATGTGTATGTTAAATTTTTTCAAATGAGTGGCATGTATAGGGACTTAGTTTTTCTATGATGGCTATTGTTGTGACTAGCCAAAGGTATTGGTTTATATTGATTTGTTGTTTATAGCCATGAGGTATGGCTTATAATGATTTTGGCTTGTAAGCCTATTTATCCATGATATGTGTTAATGTCTTATGATGTGGTTATGTGAATGTGCTTGTTCACTATGTATGAGAAGTATATAACATATGCACATGATGAATGCCATTGAAATCGTGTATGTGTGTGTATGTAAAGATGACAAAAAGGTTTGGAAATTAGCCTAAGTCTTGACCACACGAGTAAAGACATGGTCGTGTGTCTCAACCGTGTAGAGGACACGACCTCTGGCCACGGGTGTGTGCCTTGGCCGTGTGCCCTTAAACGGTTGCTGACATCATAAATAGAGAGTTACACGGGCTGAGGACACAGGCGTGTCCCAAGCCACATGGACGTGTGCGACCACAGGGCCCAACCCACATGGGTGTGTGACTCTCCAAAGCTAGAAAATTGTTAAGTTGCCCAAAGACTTTCGAAAGTTCTCGGTTGCGTCCCGAACCACCCTGATGTATGTTATAGGCTTCGAAGGCCTGTATAAGTGACAATATGCATGTGTTTGAAAATTTTTAATTTTGGGTGAAATTTGGTAACCCGGTTTTTTATGTTTGTGAATGTTTAAGTCCGGTAACGCCTCGAACCCTGTCCCGGAGTTGGATACGGGTGAGGGGTGCTACAAAAGCATTTTTCGGTTGCCATATTTAGTCAAAAAAATAGAGCCTTAGTTAGACCAGAAAATCAAGAATTTTCTCTCAAAATTCCCTTCATCCTTTTGATTTTCTTAGCATCCAAACATCTTTTACCACCTCAATTTCAAAAGAAATCCAATCTTTCTTCATCAAATTACTTTAATTTCATGGAGACAGTCAAATTAAAGGTAAAAAAAGTGATATTTTATGGTTTAAGCATTTAAAGTGTGATTTCAAATTTTTTTTATCGATCTAAACAATAAACATAAGATCTATGATTTTTAAGCTTGATTTTCTAAAAAATGGTGAATCTTGTAATAGAGAGCTATGTGATGATGTCAAAATGATTTAGCTTTATAAACTAGATTTAACAAATTCTTACAGAAATTGTATGAATTGAATGATTTTCTTCTTTAAGATTGAAACAAACATGATTTTTTTGGAAAAGGTTAATTTATAAAACTAAGTGAAATTAATGCCTAGATCTGTAATTAAGCACTAGATCTGAAGTTAAGAAGTGAAAATCGAGGATTTAATTAAGTTAAAATGAATTAAATTTAAGATTAAGATAAGATGTGATGAGCTTGCCAGTTTTGTGAGGGTGGTGAGTGTTGTTAGTTGTTAAGTGGTTATCTTGTTTTTGAATGTCAGTAATCTTTGTATTCTCATGTTATATGTGAAGCCACTCAATGCGAAGGTGTATCCACAAGAAAGGATAAGGGCAAGCAGGTGCTATAGGTTCGACATGAATTGTGAACCACAAGTGAGTGCTTTTGTATATCACATTTAAACACGAGTTTGTATGACTTGGAAAGTTAGGTAAGGCATGTGAACCCTCCTATTTAATGTGCGAACCTTGTTATAACTTCATGCGAGCATATTTTGTGACATGCGAACCCTAGTAAAATATGTGTACGATTTATATATAAACATATGTATGCAAGCTATACATATAAATATTGTGTGCGAGCCTATATATGTGAGCGAGCCATACATTGCATGTGAGCTTATATCTAATGTGTGAACCCCAGTGTCATGTGAGCCCTCAGGTGGTACATACGAACCTTATTTTTCAATTTTTTTATCTGAGTCTAAAAGTACTATACGAGCTTATATGCATGTGTGAACTATATGTCATGTGCGAACCCATACATTGCACGCGAGCCCTAATTATGTGAGCCTCAAATATGTGTGAGCATTACATTGTGTTATACGAACCTGATGATATTGCGAACCTATATGTGTATTGGGGGCCCTGTAAAAATGCGAGCTCAGCTAAATGTGAACTAAACTGTTAAGTGGACTATTATGTGTGAGCTCAGTAGTATTGCAATCCCTATTATATCTGTGCATTATGAATGTGATAAAAATGATATGTGGGCATTGTGATCTCTTGGAACCATTGGATATAGTTGGCATGCCATAGGATTGTGAATACTCACACTTATTATTGTGATAAACATTGTGGCCCAGAGATTCGTTGGAGAGATAAGGGAATGTAGAGCATAGCTCTATTCACTTAAGAAGTGTAAGGCTCTATGAGTCATGAAGTGTTTTAAATGAGTGTGAGTATTCATGATACACTTATATCGGAGGTGCATAAGGCTCTTTGAGTCAAAAGAAAGGCATTATAAGGAGATCTGTTTATCAAATGTGTGGTAATAAAGTCCACCTATATGTTTCACAATAACAAGTTGCCAATATATCACCATAATGTGCATAAATTTGTATATAATGTGAACTATTACAACATGTTTAATTGCCAGCATGTTTGGAGTGTTTATATATGTGTTATATACTTGAGCACCCACTGAGCTTCAATAAGCTCACACTCCTTACATATACCTTGTAGATAAGTAGCTAGCGGGACTAATGGTGAAGTGTGGCAACCTAGTGATCGATCTTAAGGGAAATCCCTTCGAGTATATGACGTGTTTTCAAACCCTAAAGTAGAAGGAAATGTGGGACTATCCTACGGCATTAGAATTATACTTAGACTTTTAAATAATTTTTTACGAGTTAAAAATGGACAATACAGATTGTTTAATTTTAGATTTTGGACTTTATATTTGCTTGGTTGAGTGCATGCTTTATTTGACTTTATACATTTTGATTGTTATTAAATCAAAGAGCTAACGAGCTTACATAGGTTTTCCTTGTTACTTATTGGTTAAAATTTTCCCATTTAGTTATCCTTAGCATATATTTTAACATTTTCGGTTTAGTAAATTGCATTTTATAACTCAGTGAATCCTAGCTTATTTTATCCTTAATTTTGCAATCTTTTTGCATTAATGTCGTTGCATACGTTAATCTCAAATTGCGTCTAGAATTGTCACCGCACCTGACAGCTGTTCGGATAAGAACCAAAAATGCGTGAGCTGCCTAGTCTGGTATAACCAACTTGTACGTACAATGAAAGAATAATTCTAAGGAAAAGACACCTGTACTGTTTGAAGAGGACATAAAAGGTTGACGTGTAAAGAAATCTTCTTCATCCGACCTTGAAGCTTGCGGCTGTGGCAGCTTAAGCCTCTCACGGGTGAGCCAACGTGAAAATTGATGTAGATTAGCTTCTGATAAGGAGACTTAAGTACAAGACAAGAGGGAATAGAGAGATTCAGTCAAGTTGTCTAGGAATAGTATTCTCTACTCGATTCTTTCTTATTTCTTTTTAAATGCTAGTGATGACTCTCTATTTTCTGTTTGTATGGAAGTACACATGAATTCTTAGTTAAATGTTATCTTATTCAATCTTGATTTTATTGTTGAATCTTGGGGTTTAGATGTTTCTTAACACGAAAGTGTTATTGTAGTAACTGACACTAGAAATTGCAGTGACAGTTCAAGCCAACAAGCATTGCAACGGAAGTTGAGTGAGGATTAGAAGAATTTAGTTCACTTGTTCTTAATATTGCTATATTGCCATCATCGGAAGGTGGGGTTAATGTGCATGTTTAAATCTTAGATTAAATAGAAAAGTGACGCTTGGTAAGACATACATTGAAATTTATTGCCTCGATAATCACCTATCCTTTTATACCTTGTGAGCACTTAGTATTCTACTAAAGATTCATGTTGGGGATCCCAATTTATCATTATCATTATCATATTTTATTTTATTGTTTTCAAGTTGTTGCTCCGACAACTATCCTCACAATTTACCTTGTTTCTATCTAGTTATTGCACCGGCATTAATAGATAAAAGACAACCATCCCTATGGGATCGATATCCGATAGACTCACATTTGTCTACTATACTTGCACCTACAATGTATGCTTACACATTATTGTTATGACATTAAAAAGTCGATCAGGTACGCCCTTACAATTTATGTATGTTGTAGCAAATTAATGACTTAGAATGCATGAAACAACAAGTTGAATAAAAAAAACCTGCCAGCCTACCTGGCATATTGTGAGCCATGGGTCGCAAGTGGATAAGGACCTCGCCATAGCACAGTTTTTACCAATATGGGATAATTTATCAATTTAAAGGGGTTTGCTAACGCTAGTGCTCACCAAAAACATAGTCATGGTCATAGTGTAGAATTCACCATTAGAACGAGTTTTCCAAAACCATGTATCACCAGGATAGGTTAGCACATCAAAGTACATAGGTTTGCTAAGATAGTAAGTTCGCCAGAATGGGGAGGGCTCACCAAGTTAGTAGGTCTGCCATGTGTTTTTTGTATGCCAGGGATAAATGCTTCGCGAGTGTGCTATCCACCTAGGCAATCTGTAATTACTAAGGAAGAAGTGTGTATCTTCGCCAGTGACAAGGGCTCACCAAATAGAGGGGTTGCAGGGTAGGATAAGAGCCAGGGGGTTTGAAGAGCCAGGGGGTTCGAAAAGCCAGTTGCTAGTTGGGTGTCACGGGTAGGTTGCGAGTTGGTGCTTGCCAGGCATCTGCGAGCTACTTGGGGGTTCTAGATAGGGGTTTGTAGCGAGGTGGGTTTGCAAGCGTCTAAAACTTGAAATTTTTGTGCCTCTCTTTGACAGTGTGTATAGAAAGACATGTAATTAGGATTATTTCAAATTTGAATTATGTTACAAATGTGTGGTGTGCATGGTTGGTTGATGTGTTTTGTAACAACCCGATTTAGACCCTAATCGGAACGGTGGTTTTGGGACCACGAATCTGAGTTAGAAAAATATTTTAAAATTATTTTCTATGTTTATTATGTATGAATTTATTTGTGTGAAATTTTCGTGCCTTAATTTTGTCGTTTGAGTGCCCAATTAAATAAAAGGACTTAATCGCGTAAATTGGAAACTTGGTAGTTTAATGTATAAGGGCCGAATTGCTATTGGATTTTTAAATTGGAGCATTTAAGTTGCAAATAGACCATTGGAGTTACTGATGGCCGATTGTACCCTTGGTATATATGTTTTAGTTATTTAATTATAAAGGTTATAATTGTAAATTAATTAAAATGTAATAATAATATAAAACATAATAAAACACATAAGTGTTCATACTTTCTTACCATTGCTCAACATAAAAGAAAAGAAAAGAAAATAAGGTTTTCTTATATTCGGCCATACTCAAGCTCAATCAAGGTATGCAACTAGCTCAATTTTTGATGATTTTTACGTTTTTGAGATCGTTGCTTAGTTATCTACAAGACCCATGATGGAATTTTTGATTCTGGTGAATATTTTGAGTTATTCCATTTTTGAAATCTTGTGATTTTTGTTGTTTTATGGTAGAAAATAAAAGATATGTGATAGATTAACATGTTTTGTATTGGAATTTTTTATGATTTTGAGTAATTAGGACTAAATTGCAAATATAATAAATTGAGGGACTAAAATATGAAATAAATAAAAGGTGTGGACTTGTATGAACATTAGGATTATTCGGCCTAAGCATGGTGTGTGCAATTTGCATGTTTTATGTTTTGTGTAATTTGGACTAAATTGTAAAAAGTGTAAAATTTTAGGGTAAAATGGTAATTTGCTCATTTATGTGTTTTTGGATGAATTTGATTGAATATTTGATTAAATAAGTTTAATTTGTTTTAATTTAGATCAAGAAAAGAGAAAATTAGATTTGGATCGGGGAAAAACTAAAGTTGTCGACTAGCCGTCTCGTTCTGGTTTTTCATCATCCGAGGTAAGTTTATAAGCAAATAGATGTTGTTAATTCTAATTAAATGTGAACTATATATGCTGGAATGAAATATGTGAACATATATTTATAATAGCCGAATGTATACAAGCCTGGGAACTATGTTTGTGAGTTAGATTCGACCGAGATACGATGTTCGAAAGCCCTGTATGAACCTTAGGAATAGCGTATGTCATGATATAGGATTTCGATATGTGATGTGCGAGTAAGACCATGGCATTAATATATTTGTGTGAGTAAGACCACGTTTTATACGTTGGCATCGATATGTGACTCTGATATATGTGTACGAGTAAGACCCTGTCTGGGACAGTGGCATCGATATGTGATTACATGTAAGACCATGTCTGGGATGTTGGCATTGTATGATATATATGATTATCCGAGTGTCCTATCAAATTCTGAATGGTTCATCGGGAAACAATAAGTGTGATCAAATGTGTAAATTGAGCTAAAATGATCAGGTATGAATTAGTTTATTTCCTACTTGGAATGAGGTAAGTAAGTTACTTGATATTTATTGTAAGTCTTGTATGAAGTAAAGGAAGAATGTATGTGAACATGGTAAGTGTATTCGGCTTTGTGAATAAATGATATGAAAATTATGGAATTGATTCTTGAATATGAGTATATATGACCATGTATATTCAGCCACAATAGTAGTATATGTACATGATGTTATATTATGATTATTGAGCTTGTGCATATGGGTGTATGTATATTTGGTTATATAATGACATTTTGGTTTTGAAAGTTGAATGATAATTTTTTTATTTTAATTATATTAACATTCGGCCAAGGTAGCATTTGTGTATGAAAATGTATTATTTATGAAATTTGTAAGTTTGAGACTAATTGTGGTAATGATAATATCATTTGGTTTAGTTTAATTGAGTTGATTATATCATTGGGTTGTTTATTTGCTTATGACTTACTAAGCTATGTTAGCTTATTGTATGTGTTTGTGTTTGCCTTTATTTTATAGATTTTGGAGTCGAGTTATGAGCTCGGGGATCGTCAGCAAAGTCTATCACACTATTAACTGTCTTCAGTATTTTATAAGTTGAATTTTCAAACCTATGGCATGTATAGGTTAGATTATACTTTTGTAATGTTGTATTTTAGTTTATGTATAATTGAGCCATGCGAAAATAGCTTAATTTCTATGTTTGAATTTGGTTATGTCTGATTGAGGTTTAAGTCATTTTAGTTATAATGTTAGTGCTATGAAAGAATGGTGTTTGTGATATGTAACACCCCAAACCCGGCCCAGACGTTATGGCCAGATCTGACGGGTCACATGGACTTACGACTTAGTATGCATTCGTTGGTTTAAGTGATTGGGGTGGTGTTTATAAAAACAGCGGTTGAATGAAAAGGCAGTTTATTAATCTTTAGGCTATCCATTTGTTGTTCTTGTTGAGTCTTGAAAACATTCATTAATTTTGAAAACTCGTGCAGCCTAATACTAGCAGTTTCGACATAGTATAAATATAATCAGAAAATAAAACCATAGCAGAAAAAGAAATTTAAATTGCGGCCTTATTACAACTTAAAACCCAAAATTAAATCAGAATATAAAAATAATAAAAATAAACTAACTTAGAAAAACCAACTTTGCAGATGATGTGGCCACTCCGAATCCCTCACAGCTCCAAGCCCATTATGGTTGGGGATTTCCTGCAGAGATGAAAATAAAGGGTGAGCTCGGTAAACTCAGTGTGTAACATAACCCAACCATAGCCCAAAATAGATCAAACCTCAGAGTCACACTTATCTGGGCCTTGGCCCAGTACAGAAATCAGAATGAAACCCATAGGCCCATAGTAGATACAGAACAAATATATCATGAATGCAGAAATCCCAACCCAGAGCCATCCATAACACCCTCGTACCAGCCTTACACCATGTGGGGAGACTACTTGACCCACCCAACCGCTACACACCACAGAAATTGCAGTGAAGCTGCCAGATTTTGTGATGAAGTCACCAGATACAGATATTGTGGCTAGACCACCAGTACAGATATATATATATATGTGGTGAAGCCACCAGATTGCAGCGAGGCTGCCAGATATTGTAACGAAGTCACCAAAACAGATATATGTGGCGAGGCCACCAGATTGCAGCGAGGCTGCCAGAACACTTCCTCCATCAATATAAACCCATGTCCCATGCAACAGAAATAATATGTCATGGCATATGTATACAGAAACAGAACATCATGCTTTTCAGAAAAAAATAACCCTAGGGGTAAAATTGTAATTTTGCATGCATAAGGGTATTTCAGTAATTATTACCTATTGCTAAGATTTCATGCTTATTCTAACGTTTACCAAGTAATCAGAAGTACTTACCTCGTCTTTTTATCAAAGTGGGCCCGTTGGCCCATTGGCCCGTTTTTGGTCCATTAAGCCCAAAAATATCGTTGTGCACGAAAATGCACACTCTGCACTCTAATCATCTAAATGCACCATATTCATTAACAACTTTCTCACGAGCGCTTGCACGCTCGCGAGTTCACAAAATACCAACGTTTCGGTATTTCGACTTTTACCGATTCAGTCTAAGTGAGGGTGTCGTTTACACACTTGGTTGATGACGATTGATGACGATATCTCCCACGTGATAATCTTACAATCGATCACTAACACATTAGACTTACGAATTAACGGTAACTAACATAAATCCACGTCAACTAACCCAATCATCACACAAGTTAGTCATTTACGCACGAGGGGCAAAATAGTCATTTTACCCTCTAGGGGTAAATCGGTAGTCCTACCCTACAGGGGTATTTTAGTAATTCTACAACTTATCCACTTGGGCCTACGGACCCATTGGGACCACATGGCCCATTTCAGCCCATCGCGGCCTGAAATAGCCGTCCTACTGCTAGAGTAATGAGAAATACACACCTGTTAGGAGACTGCAGTTAATCCGCGCTCCAAACACTCTTAGCTGACGCCCAACCCAAACGAGCACATCACAAAGCGAAAGGGATCAGCCACGAAGGGTATGCCTACTCTCCTCATGGTTTGCTCTATTTAAAGCCAGCTCTCCATCTACTCTTATGTTAGCTTCCCGATGTGGGATCCCTCCATCACCAGAGTTTAAAACCAACACCAACTCTTGCCGTCCCAACATAGCAAAATAATCAACCTTTGCGTGCCAAGGGATTCGAACCAAAGTCCTCTCACATGCCAACTCACGCCACCACCACTAGGCCATCAACTAATTGTGTCATAAATCCAACACATTAAACTTTAAAGCGCACCTACTTGCTTCCAGATTTATTGAAAAGAAAAACCAAAATATATTGCAAGAGCCAAGACTTGAACCTTGGACCCCTTGCTTCCTCTATGGCGTCACTTCCTTGTCCCCTAAGTGGCACCACCTTGCCACTACACCACACTCGTTTTTGTGTCATCTTTTACCCCTTTACTCTTAAAAGCCCAAATACCAATTTCATCACCTGTTCATAAAATTAAAATTTCGAAGACTACCACGGATTTAACTTAAGTTTGGGCCTTCTAAAGGCCCACTAACCTACTAAAATATATATTTTAACCAACCAGAACACACACAAATTTTAAAAATCACAGAAACACAGAAAACCCAAAAATTGGGGCGTTACATGATAGGTGTTATAAGTTTTGGAAATGGCTAATGATTTTGTATGAATATGTGTCTGATTCGGCTATGGTATGCATGGATAAAAGGATATGTGAATTTGGTTGTTGTCTTTGGTCAATGTGTTATATGTGATTTGGCATTAAATGTTGTTTGGCTATATCCGAAAATGATATAAGTTTGTTTTGATTTGTTTATTACGTGGTATATAAGATTCATGTTTTGAATATATGTCTATTTGTGGTTAACGCCTTATCCTTGTGAAGTATAGTTTGTAATATGATTTGGTTTGAAAATTATTACAATAATGTATTTGTAAATTCAGTTATAAGATGAAATTATGTGAGATGGTTATAACCAACTTGTGATTTGGCATTTGCTTGTATAAATATTTATGCATATGATGAATTGACTTGATATATATCTCATCTTAAGGTATATATATATATGATAGTGTTTGATCATGTGTTTCGGTTATGGAGTAATAAATGGATGCATTTTGTGTTATAACATGTAATGCATTAGTAAATTAAAATGCATGTTATTTATATGAGGTGTATTTGGTATATGCTTATTGAGTAAAGTAAAAATATGTATGGGTTTGATAGCTATTCGAAAATCAATAAATATGTTTAGGTAAACTTTGTTAGTCGAATAGATAAAAGATTAATATGGTTTTTGTATTGGTCTTTAATGGTACATTATATATTGAAATGAAATGATGTGTGTTTGCCTGTTTAAAGTATGCGCATAACATTTGTATGATAATAAAGTATTTTACATTTTAATTATTCAAATGTCATAAAAATTAAAGTTTACATATTTGATAAGTATGTGAAATGAAATGCACTTGATTATGAGTTTAACATTAAATTTTCATGATTTCTTGATGGTATTATTTGATTATAAATTCTGGAGATTATATGAAATATTAAATCGAAGTATGACAGTTTGGTTTAAAATTTTGCTAGATAGTTAATAATGAAAGTTTGATCTGAGTTATATTTTGATCGGTAATACCTCGTAACCATAATCCAGCAACAGATACAGGTTAGGGGGTGTTACATGTTTCGTGATGTTTTAACAAAGAGTTACTTCGGTGGCTAATGTAACATCCGAAATTTGAGTCGGATCGTCCCAATCGGGTTTGGGGTGCCACAATTAGTAGTACTAGAGCCAAGTTACATAAAAACGGGCGAAGTCATCGGTTTTTTCAAACTGATATTTTTAAAAATATAAATAATATTGTTTTCAAAATTAAATTGGAAATATTTAAAATTTTTGACAAAAATGTTTTATTATAGGAATTGCCTTGGATCATTTTTCACTTCTCACTTTCTCATTTTGTTTAATTTTATGTTATAGTATATAAAATGCCTCCCAGACATGGGCGTTCAACTGCAAATGTGCCGGGAGAGACAGACCCGGGACCAGAAGTACCAGAAGCTGGGTTTGAGCCCCTAGTATGAGCAATGATTAGGGTGTTTCAACGAATAGTTGGTGGGAACCCTACCCCAGCTAATAGAGGCTTACAACTCGAGGGACTTTGAGCTTTTGGTGGTAAGGAATTTTGGGGAGCTAAAGGAGCTAACCCAACCATAGTTGTATATGTTTGAGAGCATTGAGAGAATCTTAGAGTAGATGCTCAGATGAGGAAAAGCTGGGCTGCATCGTGTCCCTTTTAAATGGTGAAGCTTATCACTGGTGGAATACGGTAAGGAGGGTGACTACTACTGACCACTTCACTTGGGAGTTCTTTTTGGAGTCATAACGAAAGAAATATTTGGGAGAGCAGTACTTAGATGCTAGAAAGAAGAAGTTCTTGGATCTAGTCCAAGGAAAAATGAAAGTGGTTGAGTATGATTCAGAGTTCATACGACTCAGTTAGTATGCACCAAAGATGGTATTCTTCGAGAAGGACCGATGCAAGAGGTTCTATTTTAGAGTTAAATGGGAGATCCATGTTTACCTGGTTACATAGAATGTGAAAGCTTTCAACGATCTAGTGGAGAAGGCTAAGGCAGTGGAGGAGACGCTAGTTGGGCCACCGAGACCAGTTGTATTTGAGTTCGGAAAAAAGGGCTCCGATCAGTCGGGATCAACCATGAGCCTGAACAAGCGGGGCTGTGATTTCCAAAGATATGGTAGAAATGTTCGGTGGTATTCTCAACTGAGCCAAGACCAGACTTGAGGGTACCGCATCTACTTCTACTAGAGGATCGATTGAGGTAGTCTCCTATGAGCATCACGGACGTAGGGCGCACTCGAGTGTATGTTGGAGGGTGTCTAGGGCATGTCTGCTATACGATTAGATGGAATATGTATTACGAGAGTGCCCGAAAAGATTTGAGGAGGCGCAGACTACCACACCTGCATAAGGCCATTGCTGAGGTCATCGTGGGAATGGCAGACCGATGGGTTAGAGGATGATTACCCACACTGTTGTAGAATCAACTAAGTCTAGTGTACTAGCTCGTGTCTACACCATAAGAAAGTCATGAGTCAGCGAGTCAATGAATGTGATTGTAGGTACCTTTACTTTGCGATCTTTCTCTTTATTCTCATTGGTGGATTCAATATCCACACATTCATACATCGTGAGTGATTTAATCGGTATTTTAGGGATCCTAATAGAGACCATTAGGATGGGTATGACTGTAATAAGTTCATTGGGTGAGAGTGTTATATTGATTGGATCTATCAGAGGTGTCCGCTAACAGTTCAGGGATATGTCTTCTCCGTGGATTTGATGGGGCTGCCATTCTGTAGTTTTGACGTGATTCTCAGGATGGATTGGTTGACTGAGCATAGGGCGAATATAAATTTTGATACGAAGCAAATTACCTTGAGGGCGGAAGGTGGACCTGAGATTGAGGTCATTGGGGAAAGATTCGAATTCCTCTCCAATATGGTTTTAGCGACCAAGGCTTGAGAAGCTGTTGTGTAAAGGATGCAAAGCTTAGTTAGCCTATGTGCTTAACTTGGGAAATAAGGAGCTGAGGGTTTAGGATATCCATACTGTAAGGGATTTTCCTAACGTGTTTCCAAAGGTGTTAGCCAATTTGCCACCAAATCGAAAAGTTGAGTTTGGTACCTAGGTATATCCTGGTACCACACTGGTGTCCACTGCACCCTATCGCATGGTTGTAACACCCCTAACCCGTAACCGTCGCTAGAATAGGTTAAGAGGCATTACCGAACTTATAACTCAAATTAGAACCACTATACAGCTAATATCATCTCATTACTAATAAAAGCCATTCATTCACATTCATTATTCACATAAAATCAAGTATACAATGCTTAAACATGCATTTAGGATCAAATTGATAACATACAAAAGTTTTAGAACTTATAAAAATTTTCAACTTTTAAAAGGTCACATGCCCATGTGAATAGGCCGTGTGCCTCACATGTCTTAGACACGCCCGTGTGTCCAGACCATGCCATAACAGAGCATACATACTGACTTGCCCACACGGCCACAAGACATGCCCATGTGTCTTGGTCATGGTCGAATCTGACTTGGTCCACAAAGCTAGCCACACGCCCGTGTGCTTTGGCCGTGTTCGAGCCTGACTCAAAATTGTAGGGTATCCCAGGGAACACACGACCGTGCAACATAGTCATGTGTCACACATGGCTGAGACACACGCCCGTGTCTCTGCTCGTGTGGATAAAAATAGGCCATTTGAATAGCCAATTTGCCACCCCAAACTTGGATCAACCTACAAGTAAAGAAATAAGCATTTTTGCATAACCAATTCAGCCAAATTCCACACTAAATATTAAGCTATTCATCTCATAAAATAGTCACCCAATTCCATACTCATAAACCTTACCAATTCATTCCAAACATGGATAAATTCATATCAAAACATTTACTTCCATACATCATTCAAACCTATACTAAACCTACCAAAACTTACCAACATTTACCATTTCTTTTGTCCATCTAAACTTACTACAATTGCATAATAACATCACATACCATAAACCATTATCAACTATGAGTTCAAGTACAAATTAGCCGAATAACATGGCTAAGTATATACATCACAAAACATACTTCCACAACTACTAGCCTATACATGCCATACTTCAAAATATACATGTTCAAAAGTACCAAAATGAGGTTCGATAGTGTGGTGACGATCCTTGACGATCCCCGAGCTTGTAGCAGCTTCGATATCTGTAAAACAATGCAAACACACAAAGTAAGCTTTCAAAAGCTTAGTAAGCTCGTACTAAAATCATCAACAGTATATAAAACATAAATCATCAACACTTAAGTAATTACAATTTCTTAATTCATCTATCAAATCTATACCAACACAATCCATAAGTTCTTACTAATTCAATGAGCTTTATAAACATAATATCATCTATCACATAGGTATCATACTTACCTGAACATTTTCATATTTGTTCATTTTCAATCTCACCTCTTGTTCGAATACTTTAAGACTTTCCAAAAATCACCAATGTTTTAAACATTCGTACACTTAGTGCTTAAAGGTTAGCCGAAGCTAGAACGATTCCGCACACTTAGTGCCATCTCAATTACTAGAAACTAAGTCGGTATCGTACACTTAGTTCCTCAAGTAGTCGAAGCTAGTTTAAATCGCACACTTAGTGCCAAATACTTTCAATTCATCGTCATATTTATCCAGCTCAATTATATATACATCTATGCATAATCAAAACAACAACATGTATTTATAATATCATGTTCTATGTACGAACTTACCTCGTACTCGAAGTTGTCGACTCGAACGTTTATTCTATAATCTTCGACTTCCCTCAATCTAAATTTGAATTCCTCTTTTCTTGATCTATATGTATTCAAACTTAATCCTTTTATTCACCAAATCATTCAAAATAATCCATATACACATAATTAGGGTATTTTGCAAAATAGCCCTTACATTTTGACATTTCGACACTTTAGTCCCTAATTCACAAAATCACAAAATTTGCTAGTACACAAGCCTAGCCAAATTCTCCTAACTCTCATAAAAATCCATACATTTCATTTATTTCACATTTTAGTCTCTCAAAATAACATTTTTACAATTTAACCCAAAAAGTCAATTTCATCAAAAATCCAAATACAAAACATTTAAACCCAACCTCAAGCTTTCATAATTCATCAACTAACACCACAAAGCTCATAGTTTCATCAATGGAATATTTCAAAATCATCACCAAAATAAAAAATTGAAGCATGGGTTCGATAGTATATGAAGCAATGATTAAAAAAATGTAAAAATTATCAAGAACCAAGCTAACTACATACCTCAATCAAGCAAAGTAAGTTTCAAACCCTAAGCCTGAATTTTTCTTTCTTTTTCTTTGATATATACGGCCAAACAAGATGATAATGGCCTTATTTTTATGTTTATTTAGTTTTAACACATATTAATAATCAAATACCAATTTTTCCTTTTGTTTAAAACATTTTAATTCATCCATTTTAAGGTCATTTATGAATAATCCCACTAAACATGGTCCAATTACAACATAAGGACCTCAAAAATAAAAAGCCATAGCAAATAGGCATACTTAACATCAAACACACAACTTTTACCTTTTATGCGATTAGGTCCTTTTTGCAAATTAAGCACACAAATAATTAAATTTTCACACGAGACTTTCACACATGTTAATTCACTTATAATAGGCACAGGAAAATAATATTAAAATATTTTTCTAACTCGAATTTGTGGTCTTGAAACCACTATTCTGACTAGGGTCGAAACTAAACTGTTACAATTCTCCCCCCTTAGGGATTTTCGTCCCTGAAAAACTTACCATTAAGCAAATCCAGATATTGCTGTCTCATTGAATCTTTAGGCTCCCATGTGGCCTCTTCAATACCATGTCGATGCCACATCACTTTGATTAACGGAATTTTCTTATTTCGCAATTTTTTAACATCACGAGCTAAAATACAGATCGGCTTTTCTTCATCAGTCATATCAGACTGGATTTCAATCTTAGATGGGGAAATCACATGCAAAGGATCGGATCTGTATCGTCGAAGCATCGATATGTGAAACACATTTTGAATCTTTTCTAATTCTGGTGGCAACAACAGTCTATAAGCTACCGGCCCAATACGCTCGATAATCTCATACGACTCGATAAACCTCGGACTCAATTTGCCTTTTCTACCAAACCGAAGCACTTTCTTCCACGGGGATACTTTCAAAAACACTTTGTTGCCAATCTTAAACTCAATGTCTTTTCTTTTCAAATCTACATATGATTTCTGACGATCAGAAGCTACTTTCAAACTTTTTCGAATCATTTTCATTTTCACTTTCTGCTTCGTTTCTTTTATCAAATCAACCCTGTGAATCTTATTTTAGCTTAAATTTGTCCAATACAAAGGTGTACGGCATTTGCGACCATAGAAAGCTTCGTACGGTGCCATTTTAATGCTTGACTGAAAACTGTTATTATACGCGAATTCAATCAAAGGTAGATATTGTTCCCAGGTACCTTCAAACTCAAGAATGCAAAATCTCAACATATCCTCGAGTACCTGAATAATTCACTCAGATTGACCGTCCGTTTGCGGATAAAAAGCAGTACTAAAGTGCAATTTAGTGCCTAGTGCATCTTGCAACTTCTTCCAAAATCGTGATGTGAATCTTGGATCTCTGTCTAACACTATAAACAATTGCACACTATGCAATCTCACAATATCAGAAATGTATAACTCAGCTAATTTATCAAGTGAGTAATCGAATCTAATCGGAATAAAATGAGCTAATTTCGTCAATCGATCGACTACAACCCAAATTGTATCTTTCTTTCTCGGAGACAGGGGAAAACCTGAAACAAAATCCATGGTCACTTGATCCCATTTCCACTACGGAACCATAATCGATTGTAACAATCCAGATGGCACTTGATGTTCAGCTTTAACTTGCTGACATATCAAACATTTAGAAACAAAATCAGAGATATCTCTTTTTATTCCAGACCACCAATAATGCTGTTTCAGATTATTATACATTTTCCTACTTCCTAGATGCATAGATAACCAAATGTTATGGGCTTCACTCGAAATTATTTGAATTAACTCTATAACACCCCGTACCCGAGACCGTCGCCGGAGTCGAAAACGAGGTGTTAACAGACTTAATTCATTACTTAAACAGCTCAAACAATATTTTTTAAAATTTCCAGTCAAGCTAGCAATCTGCGTCACAGTTGCTTAAAAATTCATATCTCGAGTTCTAAAACTCGAAAACCAATTCCGTAAATTTTTCCTGAAACTAGACTCATATATATATTTACTAATTGTTTTCTAGAATTTTTTGGTCTAGAAAATTAGTACAGTTTATTAGTTAAATTCTCCTCTATTTCAAGGTTCGACTGCTCTGACCTCTGTGTATTACGAATCAAATATCTCCCTGTACAGAGTTTCAATGACTATGCCGTTTGTTTCTAATAAAACAAGACTTAATAAGGAATCTTTACATAGAAAGCATGACTTCTAATTATGTTTTAAAATTTATTATGAATTTTTAAAGTCAGAACAGGGAATTTAGAAATCGCTCTGGCCCTGTTTCACAAAAATTTAAACATCTCATAAAATATAACTCATATACCTATTTTGTTCCATCCATATGAAAATAGACTCATAATTATTCAATTAAATATTTTATTCATCAACTAATTATATCTCTACTATTTTTAATGATTTTTCAAACTCACGTTACTGCTGCTGTCTGAATCTATTTTATGGTAGATTTTACCTATTTCATGGTTTCCATGGATTAGCTAGCAATTTAGCATACATAACACCAAATATGATCATGATTAGCCATTCCAATGGCTAATCATTACCAAGCATTTCCACACCACTCAATAACCATATCATAAGACCATATACACAAAATGATTATAATGCTATACATGCCATGCTCAAAATATACAAGCCATTATGCCAAGATAATACACGGATAGTGTGAGCGAGCCTCCGACCGTTCCCGATTTCCGAGCTGGCTTGTTAAAACTACAAGGAATGAAAAGGAGGGAGTAAGCATAAATGCTTAGTAAGTTCACATAAAAATAGCAAGTAACATAACCATATAAGCAAACATAAAACATCATTTGCATAATCATCACCAAGACATTCATATCATATTTTCATTTATCATCTTACCATTTTGTTGTTATATCGAGTTTTCAACCCGAGGGTTAAGTACATACCTGTTCAAAGTATCCATTTCACAACACTTACCAATATTTCCCTTTCATCTCAAATATTCCTCCATTTGAGTAGAATTTTACCCGTTGAACACATCGGAATATAGTTTGGATACATGGAAAGTTTGCACATAAATGCCACATATGTAGCCAAGCTACCATGTAACCCGCCCATAAGTGAACTCGGACTCAACTCAACGAGCTCGGGCGTTCGCATCCATAAGTGAACTCGGACTCAACTCAACGAGCTCGGATGCCTAGTTACATCTCCCGAACTCGGACTCAACTCAACGAGTTCGAACATTCGCATCCATAAGTGAACTCGGACTCAACTCAACGAGCTCGGATGCCTAGTTACATCTCTCAAACTCGGACTCAAATCAACGAGTTCGGACATTCGCATCCATAAGTGAACTCGGACTCAACTCAACGAGTTCGGATGCCCAAATATCCTAGTGACATGTCACTTGTATCCTAATCCATTCGTAAGGTTCAACGGGACCTTTTTCCCAATCATGTGTCTCAACCATCTTCTACGGAATGCTGATACCGATACTCGGTAGTATTTCACATTTTCCAAGTATATCACATAATTTGACATATTATCAAACAATTATCACAAGTATAATATTTCATAATAATTATCATATCATTTAAATAACATTAAAACATTTAAAATAATAACTATGTTATCAACATTTACATATGAACTTACCTCGTATGCGAAAATGGCTACTTTTACCATTTTGTCCATAACTTGGTACTTTTCCCATTTTAGCCCGAATTTCAGTTTTCCTTGCTCGATTATTTAAAATATAGTATAATTAGGACTCACATTATTCAAATTGACCCAAAGTAATATTTTTGAAAAATTACAGTTTTGCCCCTAAACTTTTGCATATTTACACTTTTGCCCCAAAGCTCGTAAATTAAACTTCAGCCTATTTTCTTATGTTTTATGACATGATGATCATTTTTCCCTTCTATGGAAACATCAAATTCTCACTCTAACATGTACTTATGACTATTACGTATTTTTACCGATTAAGCCCATTGGCTCGTTTTCACTTAAAACCGAGTAGCACAAGTTGTCTAACATAATTTAAAACCTCATATTCTATCATAAAACACCAAAATACACAAATTTCACCTATGGGTATTTTTCCAAATATAAACCCTAGGTTAAATTATTGCTAGCATAAGTTAAATCAAGTTACCGGGACTCCAAAAACGTAAAAAACATTAAAAATGAGGCTAGAACAGACTTACAATCGAGCTTGGAAGCTTGAAAAACCCTAGCCATGGTTTCTCCTTGCTATATTCGGCCATGGGGTTGAAGATGGACATATTTGGGTTTTAAAATTTGTCTTTTAATTCATTTTACCCTTAAATGACCAAAATGCCCTTTTTACTATTCTTTAAATTTTTACCCTTCCAAGCCCATTTTTGCCCAAAATTTTTTTAGAAATTGGTAAAATTACTCTTTAAGGACCTCTAATTAATAATATAATTCAATTTTATGCAAAATGCTTCTAGAACACAAGTTTTGCAATTTATTCAATTTAGTCCTTAATTTCAAATTAAGCACTTTATGCATAGAATTTCTTCACAAAATTTTCACACAATCATGCAATCATATCATGGACCTAAAAATAATTATAAAATAATTATTTCTATCTCAGATTTATGGTCTCAAAACCACTATTCTGACTAGGCCCAAAATCAGGATATTATAACTCTCCCCCCCTTTAGGGATTTTCGTCCCCGAAAATCTTATCGGAAAAGTGGTCTTCACTTTTAATATCATATTCGGTGCTGAAGAACTTTCACTTAGGCTGTACCTCTAATACATCTCTTTAATTTCTCATATGATCTGAAAGCTTACAGTCTCAACTCTCAACTGTTCTTAAATTTTCAACCCTTCTCAGATTCTCATGATATCATGACATAAAACCCGGATCTCAACTTGATTTAATGGAGACCGGAATTCCAATAAATCCAACAATCAAAGAGACCTGAAATTCCATGAATCTGATGAGTAGGAATTCATTCAGTACCGATATGATTTATAGATCTCGCCAAACATTTAACAATAGGATACATCACATTTACCTCTTTCCACCATGGAAATAATTCTGATATGGCCTCAACAATAATCCTTCTCATTTCCATCCCAATATCAACACTGGCAAGGATAATTTTGATAGATCCCAATGCTCGGCTTTAACCTCTTTAACAACTCAGATTTTATGTCACATCGAATGCTCTAAACTATCACATTACCTCACTGTCTTGAAACACATCACAATTCATACAATAGTACATTACTGAAAGTCAGGAAGTCTTTGCTCAATGTAGACTAGTCTAGTTCAGACGCTTCGGTTACCAATATTCTCATCTATCCGAACTCTGTCAACATGTAATATACTTTTCAGCTTTCACAAGATGAAAACCTTATCATTCGTAGTGACTTTAGCTAATATCCAACTCTTTCTAATAAATATACACTTATCGTTCAGACTATTTACTATTTTATCAGTAGAAAAATGAAATTCTATTATTAGACTTGAGAAAAATAATCCTGACATAATTGTCACATGAAATCTTTCAAATAAATAATTCACCATACCGACTGAAACTCGCGCTTTTATCACTTATGCCTTTACTGATGTCAAATCCTTACACAGAAATTAGAAAAAATCCCAATACTAAAATCACCACATTACCAAGATCAAATTAGAAGTATAGTCATATTTGACATGATTATCACGAGCTAAAGAACGCACTTCAAACATGAGTCTTAATTGAAAAATTATGGAACAAAGATAACAAGAAAATCGAATAAAGAAATCCAAGATAGAGAAACCCAGAATAAAGAAATCCAGAATAAAGAGATCCAGGATAGAGAAACCCAAGATACGATACTATGCCGGAGAATCGAAAACCAAACTCATAGAGAAAATACAGAATACCCCGATAATTCTTCAAAGAAAGAAGGTCCAAAAGAAAACATCATTTAATCCCACTGGAATCAAATATAACAAGAACAATATATCTTCCATACATATATATCAGATGAAGCATCAAGTAGAAGAAACAGAATCATAATATCATATGTATTTTCTCATCAATTCTTATCAGATGAAATGAAATAGAATACCCGATGAAATAGAGCAATATAAATTATAAACTAGTCAGACTACCAATGCTTTCATCCAACACTAGAATTAGAAGACATTCCCATATAACAAGAATTTCTTCAGAAGATCAATAGCCATAGAAATATTTCTAAGAACGGGTAAACACATAAAACATCTCAAAAGAGACTGCTAAATCTGTCCAGTCATAACTGTCACACTCAGATAGTTCACATTTCAATTATCATTTCCCCAACTAGTTCTGTCGTCACAAATTTCATATTAAACCATTCACTAAAGAAGGCAAGTTCTGAATAAATTTCGATTTACACTTTTCTCGACCTTGCACCTGAGTAATTCGATTTACCAAAGAGAATTCCTTCTCTAACTGGAACAGTGCATAATTCCAATAATCTTTATATCAATCCGATACTTTACTGGCTCTGACTTTACTTATCAGCTCATTTTCAATCTCTGATCATACTTATAATTATTCTATCACTGAACTCTTTGGGTTCTCAACCGGAAACTTATTCAACACAAATCTCATGAAATTCCATTATAAGTACCACTTCGGTAAGGGGGAAGGGTTGTAGGACCTCTGACTCGACTTTCTTATACATACACATATGACACAACTTCCATCATCATAGCAACATCATCAAAATCATGTCAGTCATTCAGGCAATGTAACATTCATGTTGGCTTACACGAATTTTCCTATTGTCCCATTTAGACAATATACTTATGCATACATTCTATGTTTTCTAGATAGCTTTACTTATCCATTCATTTAATTAAATTAATTCATGCTCATGACATCATATAAGGCCAAACAAACATAGATATTTGCATCACAATCACAACTTTCATTTCTTGCATCATCATGTACATATCATTACAATCATATAATTCAGTCCAACAATTTAACATAGATAAGTTCATTTCATTATAATCCTTTATCTCATAAAAATTGTATATCATTAACATTCATCAACATTCAACGTCCAATCAAGACAAAGACATTTTCTTTCGTATCATGATATTATGATCTTTATTCATACCTCTACTACTTTCTATTTATTCCGTTCATCTTATCAAGTAAGCCACATACACTACATCATATGAGCATTAAGCAAATATGGATATTTATCACAACATGAACTTTCATCTCACATTTTATCACATATGTATCATAAACTTTTATTCATACTTTTCTGAACCGAGACTTATCATAATCATAACTTTACTCAACTACTTCACATAACATTGAACATTGTCAGTTCAACTCGGTTGGAGAGTACCCTGTCTAAATAAGAAGTACTTATACGCGTCGGAAGACATCACACTATCACAGATCAGTGGCATGTATAGCTAAACTTTTACACATGATAAGTTAGTCCGAGAACCGACTAAACCTGCTCTGATACCACCAAGTGTAACGCCCCGTACCCGAGACCATCGCCGGAGTCGAAAACGAGGTGTTAACAGACTTAATTCATTACTTAAACAGCTCAAACAATTTATTTTTAAAATTCCCAGTCAAGCTAGCA
This sequence comes from Gossypium hirsutum, assembly GCF_007990345.1. NCBI lineage: Eukaryota > Viridiplantae > Streptophyta > Magnoliopsida > Malvales > Malvaceae > Gossypium > Gossypium hirsutum. The sequence goes on along the minus strand of NC_053435.1, from coordinate 23,504,588 downwards.
ATCTGCATCATAGTTGATTAAAAATTCATATCTCGAGTTCCGAAACTCAAAATCCAATTCTGTGAAATTTTCCTGAAACTAGACTCATATATATATCTACTAATTTTTTTCTAGAATTTTTTGGTGGAGCCAATTAGTACAGTTTATTAGTTAAAGTCTCCCCTATTTCAGGGTTTGACTACTCTGACCTCTGTGTATTACGAATCAAATATCTCCCTGTACAGAGTTTCAATGACTATGCTGTTTGTTTTTAATAAAACTATACTCAATAAGGAATCTGTAAATATAAAGCATGACTTATAATTATTTTTGTAAAATTTATGATGAATTTTTATATTCAGAATAGGGGATCTAGAAATCGCTCTGGCCCTGTTTCACAAAAATTTAAACATCTCATAAAATATAACTCATATACCTGTTTTGTTCCATCCATATGAAAATAGACTCATAATTCTTCAGTTCCATATTTTATTTATCATCTAATTATAACTCTACTATTTTTAATGATTTTTCAAACTCACGTCACTGCTGCTGTCTGAATCTATTTTATGGTAAATTTTACCTATTTCATGGTTTCCATGGATTAGCTAGCAATTTAGCATACATAACACCAAATATGATCATGATTAGCCATTCCAATGGCTAATCATTACCAAGCATTTCCATACCACTCAATAACCATATCGTAAGACCATATACACAAAATGATTATAATGCTATACATGCCATGCTCAAAATATACAAGCCATTATGTCAAGATGATACACGGATAGTGTGAGCGAGCCTCCGACCGTTCCTGATTTCCGAGATTGCTTGTCAAAACTACAAGGAATGAAAAGGAGGGAGTAAGCATAAATGCTTAGTACGTTCACATGAAAATAGCAAGTAACATAACCATATAAGCAAACATAAAACATCATTTGCATAATCATCACCAAGACATTCATATCATATTTTCATTTATCATCTTACCATTTTGTTGTTATATCGAGTTTTCAACCCGAGGGTTAAGTACATACCTGTTCAAAGTATCCATTTCACAACACTTGCCAATACGTCCCTTTCATCTCAAGTATTCCTCCATTTGAGTAGAATTTTACCCGTTGAACACATCGGAATATAGTTCGGATACATGGAAAGTTTGCACATAAGTGCCACATATGTAGCCAAGCTACCATGTAACCCGCCCATAAGTGAACTCGGACTCAACTCAATGAGCTCGGGCGTTTGCATCCATAAGTGAACTCGGACTCAACTCAACGATCTCGGATGCCTAGTTACATCTCTCAAACTCGGACTCAAATCAGCGAGTTCAGACATTCGCATCCATAAGTGAACTCGGACTCAACTCAACGAGTTCGGATGCCCAAATATCCTAGTGACATGTCACTTGTATCCTAATCCATTCGTAAGGTTCAACGGGACCTTTTTCCCAATCATGTGTCTCAACCATCTTCTACGGAATGCTGATACCAATACTCGGTAGTATTTCACATTTTCCAAGTATATCACATAATTTGACATATTATCAAACAATTATCACAAGTATAATATTTCATAATAATTATCATATCATTTAAATAACATTAAAACATTTAAAATAATAACTATGTTACCAACATTTACATATGAACTTACCTCGTATGCGAAAATGGCTACTTTTACCATTTCGTCCACAACTTGGTATTTTTCCCATTTTAGCCCGAATTTTAGTTTTCCTTGCTCTATTATTTAAAATATAGTATAATTAGGACTCACATTATTCAAATTGACCCAAAATCATATTTTTGAAAAATTATAGTTTTGCCCTTAAACTTTTGCATATTTAAACTTTTGTCCCAAAGCTCGTAAATTAAACTTCAGCCTATTTTCTTATGTTTTATGACATGTTGATAATTTTTCCCTTCTATGGAAACATCAAATTCTCACTCTAACATGTACTTATGACTATTAGGTATTTTTACCGATTAAGCCCTTTTGCTCGTTTTCACTTAAAACCGAGTAGCACAAGTTGTCTAACATAATTTAAAACCTCATATTCTATCATAAAACACCAAAATACACAAATTTCACCTATGAGTATTTTTCCAAATATAAACCCTAGGTTAAATTATTGCTAGCATAAGTTAAATCAAGTTACCGAGACTCCAAAAACGTAAAAAAACATTAAAAATGAGGCTAGAACGGACTTACAATCGAGCTTGGAAGCTTGAAAAACCCTAGCCATGGTTTCTCCTTGCTATATTCGGCCATGGGGTTGAAGATGGACACATTTGGGTTTTAAAATTTGTCTTTTAATTCATTTTACCCCTAAATGACCAAAATGCCCTTTTTACTATTCTTTAAAATTTTACCCTTCCAAGCCCATTTTTGTCCAAAATTTTTTTAGAAATTGGTCAAATTACTCTTTAAGGACCTCTAATTAATAATCTAATTCAATTTTATGCAAAATGCTTCTAGAACACAAGTTTTGCAATTTATTCAATTTAGTTCCTAATTTCAAATTAAGCACTTTATGCATAGAATTTCTTCACGAAATTTTCACACAATCATGCAATCATATCATAGACCTCAAAATAATTATAAAATAATTATTTCTATCTCGAATTTTTGGTCTCAAAACCACCATTCCGACTCGGCCCAAAATCAGGATATTACAAACTCTGGATTTCTCGGAACACAAATTCTATCTTGGAATCTCAGATAATCATTTTTATCAACTCTGAATTCTGAATCAGACTCTACATCACACTGAGCTCGTTTAGCTAAAATCTCATTATCAACCTTCTGAGCTTTGATAATCTGCTGTAAGAACAAAGGTCTTGCTTTTAATTCAGCTAAAACTGAACCATTATTGGACAGTATCAAATGAGCATTCATTGCACACAAAGCAAACAATGATTTCCGACTTAAGGCATCAGTGACAAAATTTGATCTTCCCGGTGATAATGAATCACAAGTTCATAATCTTTTGGCAGTTCTAGCCATTTTCTTTGTCACAAATTCAAAACTTTCTGAGTCATCAAATACTTCAAACTCTTATGATTAGAGTATACGTGACACTTTTCACCGAACAAGTAATGGCGTAAAATCTTTAGAGTAAACACAATCGCAGCTAATTCAAGATCATGCGTCAGATAGTTCTTTTTGTGCGGCTTCAATTGTCTCAAAGCATAAGCAATGACTTTTTCTTCTTGCATTAAAACACATCCCAAACCAATTAATGAAGCATCACTGTAGATCACAAATTCTTTACCTGATTCAGGTTGTACCAATACCGGAGCTTCAGCCAACAAGGTTTTCAACTGATCAAAGCTATTCTGACATTTTTCAGACCACTCAAATTTCAAATCTTTCTGTAATAGTTTTGTCAACGGAGTCGCAATCATCGAAAAACCTTTCACAAATCTTCTATAATAACCAGCTAGTCCCAGAAAATTGTAGACTTCAGAAACATTCCTCAGAGGTTTCCAATCTAAAATAGCTAAAATTTTGCTCAGATTAACCCGAATACCAGATGCTGATACAATATGACCCAGGAAACCAACTTCTCGCAACCAGAACTCACATTTACTGAACTTCGCATACAATTGTTTATCTCGCAGAGTCTGTAGCACTATTCTCAAATGCTCAGCATGTTCGGATTCATCACGTGAATAAATCAATTTGTCATCAATAAATACCACAAAAAATTTATCTAAATAAAGTATGAAAATTCTATTAATCAAATCCATAAAAATAGTAGGTGCGTTAGTCAATCCGAAAGACATAACTAAGAATTCATAGTGACCGTACCTCATTCTGAAAGTAGTCTTCGAAATATCTGAGTTTTTCACTCGCAGCTGATAATAGCCTGATCTGAAATCTATTTTCAAAAACACAGTAGCTCCTTTCAACTAATCAAACAAATCATCAATTCAAGGTAGAGGATACTTATTCTTGATAGTCACTTTATTTAACTGACGATAGTCAATACACATTCTTATTGTACCATTTTTCTTTTTCACGAATAGAATCGGAGCACCCCAAGGTGAGAAACTCAATCTAGCGAAGCCTCTATCGGATAACTCTTGCAACTGTGGCTTTAATTCTTTTAGCTCAGTCGGAGCCATTCTGTATGGAGCTATCAAAATCGGAGTAGTACCAGGTACCAATTCAATGCCAAATTCTACCTCTCTAACCAGAGGTAATCCCGAAAGTTCTTCTGGAAACACATCAAGAAACTCACAGACAACAGGCACAGATTCAACTTTCCTTTCTAACATTCTCGAATCAATCACATATGCAAAATAAGCTTCACAACCCTTTCTCACAATAATTAAAGCTTTCATCGAAGATATCACAGCAGGCAATCCATTCAAATCACTAGATTCAATTCTAACTATTGTATCATTCTTGCATTTCAAATCAATTATTTTTCGTTTGCAGTTCACAATAGCATCATGCAAAGTTAACCAATCCATACCCAGAATTATATCAAATTCATCAAAAGGTAATAGCATTAGATTAGCTAGAAAACAAGTGTCTCGAAACATTAACGGACAATTTTTGTAGACTTTATCAACCAGAACACATATGCCTAAAGGGTTTGAAACTCTAATTACAAATTTAGTAGACTCTACGAGCAAAGTCTTACTGTTCACTAAGTTCATGCATATATACGAATGTGTCGATCTTGGATCTATCAAAGCAATCATAGAAGTATCATAGAAAGTAAATGTACCGGTAATCACATCTGGTGATGAAGTTTTCTCGCGAGCTCGGATAGCATAGGCTTTGGCAGGTGCACGACCCTCAGATCTAACAATCGTGTTTTTTGTTCCTCTTTGACTGCCACTTACATTTCCTGAATTTCTGAGAGGTCTACAACAAGAAGCGTTACCACTCTGCCTCAGATTTTGAATATTATCTTTTTCAGCTAAATCTGGACAATCTTTTATAAAATGATTTCTTGAACCACGGCTATAACAAGCTCGGTTATTACTTTTTCCCCAGCATTCACTGAAGTGTCATCTTCCACACTTATCACACTCAGGCTTTTCGTTCTTTGCATTATCAACACTAGCAATAGACATAGTTGAAGATTGGAAATTCGATTGCGATCTAGCACGATCTCTGTTCGAATGTCCCACACTAGTCTTTGAATGACTACTATCATCTCTAAATTTCTTTTATCCAAATTGTAATGATTTGCCCAATGATCTCTTTCGTACCTCTCTAGCTTCAAATCAGCTTTTCTTTTCTCTTTTCCAAGATCTTGAGCTTTGCTCGTTCAACAAGTACAACAAATTCTTTGATTTCTAAAATCCCGACTAACAAACTAATATCCTCATTCAAACCATCTTCAAATATTTTGCACATTATTGCTTTCGAAGATACACATTCACAGGCATACTAACTCAACCTTACAAATTCTTGCTCATATTCTGTGACAGACATACGACATTGTTTAAGCTTGAGAAACTCTTTGCGTTTCTGATCAATGAATCTTTGACTTATATATTTCTTCCGCAATTTAGATTGGAAGAAATCCCACGTAACTCGTTCACTTGGAACCACAGATGTCAAAGTCTTCCACCAATGGTACACTGTATCTCTTAAAAGGGAAATGATACATTTTATACATTCCTCGGGATTCAATGACAATTCATCAAATACTCATATTGTCTTTTCTAACCAAAACTCAGCCCTTTCAGCATCATCATTTGTTGTAGCTCGGAACTCTTCGGCCCTACTTTCTAATATTGTCAACTGGTGGTCTACTTAACTGGACTGATTCAAAAGGGAAACGATACATTTTATGCATTCCTCGGGATTCAATGACAATTCATCAAATACTCATATTGTCTTTTCTAACCAAAACTCAGCCCTTTCAGCATCATCATTTGTTGTAGCTCAGAACTCTTCGGCCCTATACTTTCTAATATTGTCAACTGGTGGTCTACTTAACTGAACTAATTCACTGGTGGCATAATAGGAACTTGAAAAGGATTAACCGGGGGTGGAGAATGTTGCACAACCAGATTGATTCTAATATATTGGGTGAACCAATCATTCATCATCTGATAGAAGGCTTATTTAGCTTCACCATCATGGCTACTCGTAGCCGGTAGAGAATCAGCTTGCACCGTCCCTTGCGCAGGAGTAGGCGTATTACTTTCAACATCGTCCATTACGACTCTTTCAGGATCCATTTGCTATATAAAAGCACATATCAATGTCAAGATTCATCACACTATCGCAGTTCATAAATATGGCATGTATAGCTAGACTCACAAACGCTATGGTACTCCTAGAACTGACTAAACCATAACTCTGATACTAATAAAATGTAACACCCCTAACCCATAACCGTCGTCTAAATTGGTTAAGAGGAATTACCGGACTTATAACTCAAATCAGAACCACCATACATCAAATATCATTTCATTACTAATAAAACTCATTCATTCACATTCATTATTCACATAAAATTGAGTATACAATGCTTAAACATGCATTCAAGACCAAATTGATAACATACAAAAGTTTTAGAACTTATAAAAATTTTCAACTTTTAAAAGGTCACACGCCCGTGTGAACAGGCCATGTGCCTCACATGGCTTAGACACGCCTGTGTGTCCAGACCGTGCCATAATAGAGCATACATACTGACTTGCCCACACGGCCACAAGACATGCCCGTGTGTCTTGGTTGTGATCGAATTTGACTTGGGCCACACGGCTAGCCACACACTCGTGTGCTTTAGCTGTGTTTGAGCCTGACTTACAATTGTACGGTACCCTAGGGGACACATGACAGTGCAACATAGTCGTGTGTCACACACGGCTGAGACACACGCCTGTGTCTCTGCCCGTGTGGACAAAAATAGGCCATTTGAATAGCCAATTTGCCACCCCAAACTTGGATCAACCTACAAGCAAAGAAATAAGCATTTTTGCATAACCAATTCAACCAAATTCCACACCAAATCTTAAGTTATTCATCTCATAAAATAGTCACCCAATTCTATACTCATAAACCTTACCAATTCATTCCAAACATGGGTAAATTCATATCAAAACATTTACTTCCTTACATCTTTCAAACCCATATTAAACCTACCAAAACTTACCAACATTTACCATTTCTTTTGTCCGTCTAAAACATACCACAATTGCATAATAACATCACATACCATAAACCATTATCAACTATGAGTTCAAACACAAATTAGCCAAATCAGATGGTTAAGTATATACATCAGAAAACATACTTTGACAACTACTAGCCTATACATGCCATACTTCAAAATATACATTTTCAAAAGTACCAAAATTAGGTTCGATAGTGTGGTGACGATCTTTGACGACCCCTGAGGTTATAGTAGCTTCGTTATCTATAAAACAATGCAAACACACAAAGTAAGCTTTCAAAAACTTAGTAAGCTCGTACTGAAATCACCAACAGTATATAAAACATAAATCATCAACACTTAAGTAATTACAATTTCTCAGTTCATCTATCAAATCTATACCAACACAATCCATAAGTTCTTACTAATTCAATGAGCTTTATAAACATAATATCATCTATCACATAGGTATCATGTACCTGAACATTTTCATATTTTTTTCATTTTCAATCTCACCTCTTGTTCGAATACTTTAAGACTTTCCAACAATCACCAATGCTCTAAGCATCCGTACACTTAGTGCTTAAAGGTTAGCCGAAGCTAGAACGATTCCGCACACTTAGTGCCTCAAGTAGCCGAAGCTAGTTTAAATCGCACACTTAGTGCCAAATACTTTCAGTTCATCATCATATTTATCCAGCTCAATTATATATACGTCTATGCATAATCAAAACAACAACATGTATTTATAATATCATGTTCTACGTACGAACTTACCTCGTACTCAAAGTTTTCAACTCGAATGTTTATTCTATAATCTTCGACTTCCCTCGATCTAAATCTGAATTCCTCTTTTCTTGATCTATATGTATTCAAAATTAATCCTTTTATTCACCAAACCATTCAAAATAATCCATATACACACAATTAGGGTATTTTGCAAAATAGCTCTTACATTTTCACATTTTGACACTTTAGTCCCTAATTCACAAAATCACAAAATACACAAAATTTGCTTGTACACAAGCCTAGCTGAATTCTCCTAACTCTCATACAAATCCATACATTTAATTTATTTCACATTTTAGTCTTTCAAAGTAATATTTTACAATTTAACCCAAAATACTTAATTTCATCAAAAATCCAACAAAACATTTAAACCCAACCTCAAGCTTCCATAATTCATCAACTAACATCACAAAGCTCACAGTTTCATCAATGGCACATTTCAAAATCATCACCAAAATAAAAAATTAAAGCATGGGTTCGATAGTATACAAAGCAATGATTACAAACACGTAAAAATTATCAAAAACCGAGCTAATTACATACCTCAATCAAGCAAAGTAAGTGCCAAACCCTAAGCTTGAAATTTTCTTTCTTTTTCTTTTACATATACGGCCAAAAAATATGATAATGCCCTTATTTTCATGTTTATTTAGTTTTAACACATATTAATAATCAAATACCAATTTTGCCCTTTGTTTAAAACATTTTAATTCATCCATTTTAAGGTCATTTATGACCAATCCCACTAACCATGGTCCAATTACAACATAATGACCTCAAAAATAAAAAGCCATAGCAAATAGGCATACTTAACATGTAACACACAACTTTTACCTTTTATGAGATTAGGTTCTTTTTGCAAATTAAGCACACAAACAGTTAAATTTTCACACGAGACTTTCACACATGTTAATTCACTTATAATAGGCACAGGAAAATGATATTAAAATATTTTTCTAACTCAGATTTATGGTCCCGAAACCACTATTTCGACTAGGGTCAAAACCGGACTGTTACAATGGCACCAGGAGAACTTAAGGAGTTGAAGGTCCAGTTGCAAGACTTGTTGGACTAATGGTTCATTCGACGTAGTGTATCGCTTTGGGGTGTGCTGGTGTTATTTGTGAAGAAGAAGGATGCTATCTTGAGGCTGTGTATCAACTATAGATAGCTAAACAAGTTCACCATCAAGAACAAGTATCCGTTGCCTCAGACTGATGTACGTGATTTTTGCGACAGGTTTTAAAGATTTATAATTAATCGTTCTTGAAACTAACTATTATCACAATGAAGGCAAGTGTACCTGTCGAACAGTAGTATAGCTTTAGCAAGACCGGATTGTCGAACCCAAAGAACCAAGAGTACTAGTAATTACTTTCTTTTATTATCTAACCTAAAAATTAAGGGATTTGTTTATCTAGACTAATTAACTAAAATAAGGGTGCACAGAGAGAAAATTAGGAAAACGCTTTTGGGAAAACTCGATTGACTAAGACAATACCCAAGGAAAAATCCACCTAGACTTCACTTGTTATTTGACTCTGAATCAGACGATTTATTCATTTGACTTGATCCGTAAAAATCCTTAAGTTATATTATTATCTCTTTCGAGACTAATAATGTCTAACCCTAAGTTGATTAATTGAAATCTCTTTCTAATTAATGCCCTAGTGTTGCATTAACTCGATCTATGGATCCCCTTATTAGGTTTCACCCTAATCCGGAAAAATCTTATCACCTTATCTTTAACCGTGCAATCGACTCCACTTAATTATGACAAATTTACTCTTAGACAGGGTCTATTTCTCCTCTGAATAAGAGCATTAACTTGAATCAATATCCTGAAATATTAAAACAAGAATTAAGAACACATAATTAAGAACAAGTCAAATATTTATCATACAATTCAGATAATAGTAATAAGATCCGTTCTTAGGTTTCATTCCCCTTAGGTATTTAGGGATTTTAGTTCATAATTATAAAAGAAAACATCTCAGAAGAATAACAAATACAAAACATAAAGAAAACCCAAAACCCCTGAATGGAAATTGAAGGGAGATCTTCAGTCTTGATGATGAATCCAGCTTCTGAGATGGATCAATCGGCTTCCCTTAAGTAATTCCTTGCCTCCTACTCCTTGTGTCTCATCTAAGTGCCTCCTCGGGTGTTTAAATAGGCTTTATAATGCCTAAGAGCCATCAAAATTAGCCTTTTTCAAATAGGACTATACTTAGGCTCGGCAGGGACATGCCCGTGTGACATGCCTGTGTGCGATTGTTCCAGCCCGTAGTCAAGGCTGTTGAATAGGCACGGGCATGTAGTCTACCCGTGTAAGTCAAGCTTCAATCCTGCAAAATGGACACGGCCGTGTGACATGCCCGTGTGAGGAAGTCCAGGTCGTGTTGATTTCCCATGTGGGTCCATTTTCTCCGTTTTTGGCCTGTTTCTCGCTCTTTTTACTCTCCTATGCTCACCTAAGTATAAGACATGGAATTAAAGAATTAGGAGCATCGAATTCACCAAATCTAAGGAGAAATCATTCATAAATGTGCTAAGCATGGGATAAAAATATGTATAAATTACAGTGTATCAAATACCCCCACACTTAAGCGTTTGCTTGTCCTCAAGCAAAATCCTCAACTCACAATCAAAATAAATTCTTCTCAGTTTATAATCCCTATCAATAATATCTCAAAATAATCCATAAGTATTCATACATTGAAAATTCAAGTAAAAGTACAGCAAAGTTTCAAACATTCCAAGTTGAGCATTTTATCACGAAAACATAGGTGTCCTCTCTCATCTAAGTAGTCACCTTTGATCAAAATATCATAGAGTTTAACATCCTCACTAAAGATTCACTCAAATCACTCGAGGTGTTAAAGGACATCAAATTAGCACTCATTAGTCACTATGAAACGTTATTACCATAGGCTTGTGTGAAAATCAAATCTCCACCACTATAAATTGAGATGATACATCAATCAAAAGGTCTTTAGAGGGTTGTAACGTAGCATTGGTTAGGGGGCATGGTTACAAGATGAAAGAAAAGGCTAAAATCGAGATTGAAATGAAAAATTACCTAACCAGAAAAATAGCTAGTCATCACTTGAATACATGTGATCTTTTTCTCAAAATATGGAATTAAACACAAAAGCTCAAAACAACGAATTACTACTAATGCATGTAATTGTTTTTTTAAGAACAAGTCAAATAACAAAGGACTTTGCTAACTGATCGCATGGTTTCGTGATAGGTTTTAAATATTTATAATTACTCATTCTTGAACTAACTATTATCGCGATGTAGGCAAGTGTACCTATTGAACAATAGTATAGTTTTAGCAAGACTGGATTGTCGAACCCAAAGGAACTAAAAGTACTAGTAATGACTGTCTTTTTATTATCTAGCCTAAGAATAATGGGGTTTTGTTTTAATTAACTAATTATCTAAACTAAGAACACGCAGAGAAAAGAATTGGGGAATTGCTTTTGGGAAAATCGATTGACTTCAGACAATACCTAAGGAAAAATCCACCTAGACTTTACTTGTTATTCTGGCTCCGAATCGGACGATTTATTCATTCAACTCGTTTCGTAGAGACCCCTAAGTTATGTTATTATCCCTATTCAAGACTAATAACGTCTAATCCCTAGATTAAATAACCGAGACTTTTCTATAATTACCACTCTAGGGTTGCATTAACTCGATCTATGGATCCCCTTATTAGGTTTCACCCTAATCCAGCAAAATCTTGTCACCCTATTTCTAGGCGCACAATCAACTCCGCTTAATTATGAAAAGAGTACTCTTAGACAGGGTCTATTCCTCCTCTGAATAGGACCATGTCTTGAATCAGTATCTTGGGATATCAAAACAAGAATTAAGAACACATAATTAAGAACAAGTCTAATATTTATCATACGATTCAGAAAATAATAACAAGATTCGTCTTAGGTTTCATTCCCCTTAGGTATTTAGGGGATTTAGTTCATAACTAAATAAGAAAACATCTTCGAAGAATAAAGAATACAAAACATAAAGAAAACCCAAAACTCCTGAAGGGAAATTGAGGAGAGATCTTCAGTCTTGATGATGAATTCGGCTTCTGAGATGGATCAATCAGCTTTTTTGGGATAATTCCTTACCCCCTTCTCCGTCTCCCTTTTCTTCCTCCTCTAGGGTGTATTTATAGGCTTTGGAATGCCTAGAAGCCCTCAAAGTTACCCTTTTCTGAATTGGACTCAACTTGGGCTCGGCAGGGACACGCCCGTGTTCGATTACTTTAGGCCGTGCTCAAGCCTGCCAAATTGACACGGCCGTGTGGTCTGCCCGTGTGAGGAGGTCCAGGCCGTGTTGATTTTGTACTTTGGCCCATTTTCTCCGTTTTTGGCCCGTTTCTCGTTCCTTTCGCTCTCCTACGCTGTCCTAAGTATAAAACATGAAATTAAAGCATCAGGAGCATCAAATTCACCAATTCTAATGAGAAATCATCCATAAAATGCATTAAACATGGGGTAAAAATATGTATAACTTACGGTTTATCAAATACCCCCACACTTAAGCATTTGCTTGTCCTCAAGCAAAATCCTCAACTCATAATCAAAAGAAATTCTCCTCAACTTATAATTCTTATCGATAATATCTCAAAATAATCCATAGGCAATCATACATTGAGAATTCAACTAAAAGAACATAAAAGTTTCAAACATTCCAAGTTGAGTATTTAATCATGCAAACATAGGTGTCTCTCCGCATCTAAATAATTACCTTTGATTCAGAATATCACAGAGTTTCACATCCTCAGTAAAGATTCACTTAAATCACTCGAGGTGTTTAAAGACAATAAATGAAGCACTCAATAGTCAATAATGAAAAGTCATTACCATAGGCTTGCATGAAAATCAAATCTCCACCACTATAATTTAAGATGATACATTAATCAAAAGGTCTTTAGAGGGTTGTAGTGCGGCTTGGTTAGGGGGTGTGGTCACAAGCTGAAAGAAAGGGTTAGAATGAGATTAAATTGAAAAATTGCCTAATTAGAGAAAGAGTTAATCTTCACTTGCGTACAATAGAGCTTCTTCTCAGAATATGGAATTACTAATATATATACATAGTTTTCTTTTTTCTTTTAGAACAAGTTAAATATTCATAGACCAATTTATTACAAACAAGACATAGCTAAGCAATTTCCTCAACTCAAATCTCGACAAAAATAGGGATTAAATTAGGGGGTTTCAATAATAATGAGTTAAAGGTTAATATTAAGGGTAATACAAATAATGGCTTATTAGGCTTAAGGGGGTTTACTAGGGGTTAATTGTGGAGGTAGGCTTTTCATGGCATGAGTGGGTTAATCCTGAGTGCCTTAATCATTTTGGTATATCAAATCAAATGGTGTGGTCTTGACATGCATAATCAAGCAAGTTCTAGAATAACAGTTCTATACTAACACACTCAAAGCAATAATAAAAGTGAGCATGAAAGAATTAATAGATGCTCAAAAGGATCAAAAATCTCACAAAAAATTATGGCTTTTTGATGTTTAGACTCGTGAATTCCAATTCAAAGTAATACCTAGACTTGTAGAAACAACCTATAATTTTAAATTCTTGAAAATCAACTTATCATGCTTGATTCTCTAATGTCTTAAAGTTTAAACAATCAATGCATAAATGCCTATGTTTTAATTCAAGATATATCAATCAAAATCATAAATCAATTAAAATTTATCCTAAATATAATATGAGAGCTTTTCAAGAGAACAAGGTGATCATTCATGGATTTTTCTGATAATAAAATAAATACCCCCACGATTAAGATGTACATTGCCCTCAATGTACGAAGGTAGATATTAGAGTATAAAAATAAGATAGAGAGAGAAGTGAAACTTCCTGTACGATGAAATCCTCGAATTGGAGTTCTGGAGGGGAATCGGTTTGAGAGTGGAGGAGGATACTTCGGCAGTCGTAGATGTTCATTAGGCCATAAGTCCTGTGCCGAAAGAATATTATATCTAGTGGTAGCTATGGCTATGGTCAATCATGACATGGCAGTGTGGAGAAGATTTCCCGGTGGAGTTTTAGTTCTTATGTGACGATGAGCTTAAGAGCTGTATATAACTGTGTAAAAATCAGGAACTTTTTAAGGGATATTAGGAAGAATAATTACTCAAAAAGAAATAACCGAATTTAATAATTAAAAATAAATTTTCTAAAATATAATAAAATAAAAAGTAGTTTCAATAAAAATTAATAACATAAAATAAGAAATAAATATTTCTAAACATCTTCATCGCTGGATGGTTCGTTAGGTGCTGACAAATCTACTGTAAAGTAGCATCAATGTTGTCAAATCGTTGAAAACACTGCTGCTCAAATCGGGTGAGGCACTTAGAGATGTCAGCATATGAAGCCGCCGCATGAACTGGACGAGAGGGTGGTGGTGGCTGAGTCAGTGGGCCCTCGTACTGTGGGGGGACATCATCAGGAATGTCCTTGTAGGCCTCCTCCTCGGTAGATTGGGCGAGACGATATTGGGGAGGGTTGGTTCCTTGGCACCTCTCGATCATCCTCATGCTAAGCATGCTCGAGATGTCTTATGGATACATCTGGCTGATGAGGGTGAGGGATGATTCTTGGGCAGTTGTGTTGAGGAGCCCAAAATGTCGCGCCAGCCTAGTCACGTAGGTCCAATGGAGATGACCCCCTTTTGATGCCGCTCCGTCTGGTGCTGAATCGCAAAGGCGATGAAATAGGCAAGGTTGATGGCGTGTCCTTATGAGATGCACCATAAGAAGTAGACGTCGTAAGTGTTGACCACGCCAGTGCTCTCTCACCTTCCTGTAATCGTGTGAGCCAAAATAGCGTGTAAGTACCTCAGGGATGGTGGGAGAACTAATGCCTTGGAGTGGCTAGGATTGTACGAGGCCATGCTAGGGGCCAAAGTGTGCCAGCACTTCGAGGGCAAGAAATGTATGTGGTGACTGAGAGCATATAGTTCATTCTTCTCCCCAAATTCCTCCGTATGTAGGCCTAGTGCAGCACCAAACTCTGGGATGCTTAATTGGCGGATTAATCCACCTAGGCGAAACTAGACCGTGCCGGGATCATCGTACCTTGTCATTACGGTCTGGAGATGGAATGTTGAGCAGAGTTCCATCGTGAGATCAAGGTATGTTGGCTCGATAATTTCGAAAAACAGTTCCCACGGGTCGATGGTTAAGAGAGCCCGAATTGCATCAGCCATTTGGTCTTTTTCTATTGCAACACAGTCGGTACAATGGCTTGCTGCTAAAGGTCGGGCCCGAAGTATTTAGAAGAGCTCTTCTTGGGGCCCTCGTGGAAACTTTAGGAGAGGGTGACGAATTTTCACGGTTAGACCAGCGGGAGATGACGCTCCCTTCCTCTTCTTCAAGGCTGGTATGGGGGTTTTCTTTCCTCTTGAAGATGACATTGAAGGCAAACGCTAAGGGAGAGAGATTGAGCTTTAAAAAGGGAATAAGATAAACAGTGGTTTGCTTATATAGAGGAGGGCCACACGGCCTAGGGCCACTCCCGTGTACTCTAAAGGTGAGGCTGTGTTTTTCAAATTTTGTGATTTAGGTCATGCCCAGCTACTATCCCATGCCCGTGCGTCTAGGACGTGTGTGGGACACGGCCATGTCGCACGGTCGTGCCTAGCTTTGTTCACTTCTCCCACGCCCGTGTGTTAGGGTACGATGCCTGTGTGTTGTTGTCCATGGCTTAATGGCATGGGCGTGTGTCACGCCCGTGTCGAAAAAACAGAATCGAGCCTTGCCCTTGGCACACCCGTGTTTTTCTATTCCTATGCATGTGTTCACCTATCAAGTTCACCCACGGCCATGTTGCACGGCCATGGGGATTTATTGCATCCCGTGTTTTGGGGAAATCGTGTCCTGCTTCCACATGGCCATATTGCATGGCTATGTCTCTTCCCCTGTTTGGCCACGACTTTAGGGACGCCTGTGTGCTAAAAAACTTTGCAAATCAAAGATAAAGTTAATGATTTAAAGTGTTAGAAATTAAAAATAAAGAAATCAAAATATGTTAGTGCTCGGGTTGCCTCCCGAGAAGTGCTTATTTATAGTCTAAGCTCGACTTACCTCTCTAGTGAATGGTCAGGGTGGTTTGAGGAGTTTATAATCCTCATTCCTGCTATCAATCTCATCAAAATAGGGTTTTAATCGGGTGTTGTTTACCTTAAAAGTGCTGAACTTGCGGTGACTCACCTCCACCGTACCGAATGGAAAAATACTGAGTACCATAAGAGGGATTTCCTCATTCGATGTAGTAGTGATAATGTGAGGATCTGCGGCATCTAGTAAGACTTTATCGCCAACCTTAAGTTGATTTGGAGAGGTATCGGCCCTGTTTTGCCATAGTTTCGGTTTATCATGTGTTCTCGGTTTGTGTGCTCACTATTCGTCTAACTCTTCTATCCGTAGCCTTTGTTCTTCATGAGTGTGTCCTCTATCATTGTTGGAACATGGCTTGTGAACTTCTTTGAAGCTCAATTTCTGCAAAGTCATATTGTCAGTTTTAATAGATTGGTGTGGACTATTACCTTCAATGTTCGATGTGATGCCAGAATTACGAGCTTAAAGGGTGATCATGTCGTCTCCTACGCGAAGCGTGAGCTCACCTGTGGCAACATCAATAATTGTTTTAGCAGTTGCTAAAAAGGGCTTCCCTAAAATCAAAGGGGTGTTATTATCCTCCTCTATGTCTAGAACAACGAAATCAATGAGAAAAATGAACTTATCTACTTTCACTAGTACATCTTCAATAATACTCCTAGGAAATCTTATAGTTTTATCTGCCAATTGAATGCTCGTCCTAGTTTGTTTAGGTTTCCCAAGACCTAGTTGCCTAAACATTTTGTAAGGCATGACGTTAATACTAGCCCCTATATCAGCTAATGCATGACTTATATCTAAACTACCAATTAAGCAAGGAATTTTAAAACTCCCTAGATCTTTCAATTTGTGGGGTAGCTTATTCTGTAGAATAGCTGAGCAGACTGCGTTTAGCTCCACATGCGACGCTTCGTCCAACTTCCGCTTATTTACTAAAAGCTCTTTTAAAAATTTCATTGCATTTGGCATCTGCGATAGAGCTTCAATAAATGGTAAGTTAATATGTATTTTTTTCAAAAGTCTAAGGAATTTACTGAATTATTCGTCTAAGCGGTCTTTCCTTGTCGCGTTAGGATATGGGACACGAGGTTTATATTCTTCATTCACTGTTTTGTTATGACTTACCTCACTTTTACCTTTGCTCACCACAATTTCTTGCATCAATTCTGGCTCAGGCGCAATGAATCCTTCCTTATCTTGAGTACTAATTGCGTTAAGGTGTTCCCTTGCGTTAGGTTCAGTATTACTTGGTAAGCTACCTTATGGTCATTCGAGGATTAGTTTGGATAGCTGGCCTATCTGAGTTTCGAGTCCTTGGATCGATGCTTGTTGATTTTTAAGTGTTGTTTTGGTATTTTGGAAACGGGTTTCTGGCATTGATATGAATTTTGAGAGCATCTCCTCAAGGTTCGGTTTCTTCTCTTGTTGATAAAGTGGCTATTGAAAACCCTAAGGATTTTGTGGCTTTTGATTCCCTTGACCACCCCAGGAGAAATTTGGGTGGTTCCTCCAACCTGCATTATAAGTATTATTGTATGGGTTATTTTGAGATCTAAAGTTATTGTTACCCATATAGTTGACTTGTTCCTCTTTAGTTGTAGGATTGAAGGATTGATATTCTGTATACACACCTCCTCCACTTGAGTCAAACCTCATTACTGGATGTACCTGCGTAGAACCAAGTAAACCATCAATCTTTTTATTGAGAAGTTCTACCTGATTTGACAGCATAGTAACTGAGTCGACGTTATAAACGCCGGCTATTTTTGTTGGTTTAGTCCTCATGACTTGCCACTGATAGTTATTCAGTGACATTTCTTCAATGAATTCATAAGCCTCTTCAGGTGTTTTGTTGTTGATGGTTCCACCAGCAGCTGTGTCAACCATTTGCCGAGTCGAGGGATTCAGACCATTGTGGAATGTTTGTATTTGAAGCCAAAGTGATAACCCATGGTGAGGGCACCTTCTCAGTAAGTCCTTGTATCTCTCCCATGCATCGTAAAATGTTTTTAAATCCATCTGCACAAAAAAAGAGATATCATTACGTAATTTAGCCATTTTAGCTGGCGGAAAGTATTTTAGTAAAAATTTTTCGATCATTTGTTCCCAAGTAGTAATTGACCCTCGTGGTAACGAGTTCAACCACTGTTTAGCTTTGTTCCTCAATGAAAAAGGAAATAACTGAAGACGAATGGCATCATCAGAAACACCATTGATTTTAAATGTATCGTAAAATTCCCAAAAGTTTGCTAAGCGAGCGTTGGGATCTTCATCCTGCAAACCATCAAACTGAACAAAATGCTGTATCATTTGAATTGTGTTAGGTTTCAGTTCAAAAGTATTTGCAGCAATAGCAAGTCTAACTATACTAGATTCAGTTCCTCTTAGAGAAGGTTTAGCATAATCATACATAGTACGTGGAGCAGGATTTTGATTAGCAACAATTGCAGTAGGTAGCTAATTGCCTTGGTTTCCAGCCATCTCTTCGGTTGGGGGTTGGGTATCGTCTTCTTGCTCGTTTTTTGTGTATCTTAAGCTACGCCTTATTTCTCTTTGGTTTCTACGAGCTGTGCGATCAATTTCTTCGTCAAAAAGTAATGGTCCCGACGGGTTTCTTCTAGTCATAAACTATAAAAACCTACTAAGGGAGAGAAAAAGTAAATTAATTAGTAATAATTAAATTGCAAGAAAAAAATAAATGGCTAAAGTAATAAAAATTGAGTGTTCCAATATTTTAGGTCCCCGGCAATGGCGCCAAAAACTTGATCGCGTGGTTTCGTGATAGGTTTTAAATATTTATAATTACTCGTTCTTGAACTAACTATTATAGCGAAGTAGGCAAGTGTACCTATCGAACAGCAGTATAGTTTTAGCAAGACCGGATTGTCGAACCCAAAGGTACTAAAAGTACTAGTAATGACTGTCTTTTTATTATCTAGCCTAAGAATAATGGGGTTTTATTTTAATTAACTAATTATCTAAACTGAGAACGCACAGAGAAAATAATTGGGGAATTGCTTTTGGGAAAATCGATTGACTTGAAACAATACCTAAGGAAAAATCCACCCAGACTTTACTTGTTATTCTGGCTTCGAATCAGACGATTTATTCATTCAACTCGTTCCGTAGAGATCCCTAAGTTATGTTATTATCCCTATTCAAGACTAATAACGTCTAATCCCTAGATTGAATAACCAAGACTTTTCTCTAATTACCACTCTAGGGTTGCATTAACTCGATCTATGGATCCCCTTATTAGGTTTCACCCTAATACGGAAAAATCTTGTCACCCTATTTCTAGGCGCGCAATCAACTCCGCTTAATTATTACAAAAGTACTCTTAGACAGGGTCTATTCCTCCTCTGAATAAGAGCATGTCTTGAATCAATATCCTGGGATATCAAAACAAGAATTAATAACACATAATTAAGAACAAGTCAAATATTTATCATACGATTCAGAAAATAATAACAAGATTCGTCTTAGGTTTCATTCCCCTTAGGTATTTAGGGGATTTAGTTCATAACTAAATAAGAAAACATCTCCGAAGAATAAAAAATACAAAACATAAAAAAACCCAAAACTCTTGAAGGGAAATTGAGGAGAGATCTTCAGTCTTGATGATGAATCCGGCTTCTGAGATGGATCAATCGGTTTCCTTGGGGTAATTCCTTACCCCCTTCACCGTCTCCCTTTTCTTCCTCCTCTAGGGTGTATCTATAGGCTTTGGAATGCCTAGAAGCCCTCACAATTAGCCTTTTTCGAATTGGACTCAACTTGGGCTCGGTAGGGACACGCCCGTGGCACACGCCCGTGTTCGATTACTTCAGGCCGTACTCGAGCCTGCCAAATTGACACGGCCATGTAGTCTGCCCGTGTGAGGAGGTCTAGGTCGTGTTGATTTTGTACTTTGGCCCATTTTCTCCGTTTTTGGCCCGTTTCTCATTCCTTTCACTCTCCTATGCTGTCCTAAGTATAAAACATGAAATTAAATCATTAGGAGCATAGAATTCACCAATTCTAATGAGAAATCATCCATAAAATTCATTAAACATGGGGTAAAACTTGTATAATTTACGATTTATCAAATACCCCCACACTTAAGCATTTGCTTGTCCTCAAGCAAAATCCTCAACTCATAATCAAAATAAATTCTCCTCAACTTATAATTCTTATCGATAATATCTCAAAATAATCCATAGGTAATCATACATTGAGAATTCAACTAAAATAACATAAAAGTTTCAAACATTCCAAGTTGAGTATTTAATCATGCAAATATAGGTGTCCTCCGCATCTAAATAATTACCTTTGATTCAGAATATCACAGAGTTTCAAATCCTCAGTAAAGATTCACTTAAATCACTCGAGGTGTTTAAGGACAATAAATGAAGCACTCAATAGTTAATAATGAAACGTCATTACCATAAGCTTGCATGAAAATCAAATCTCCACCACTATAATTTAAGATGATACATTAATCAAAAGGTCTTTAGAAGGTTGTAGTACGGCTTGGTTAGGGGGTGTGGTCACAAACTGAAAGAAAGGGTTAGAATGAGATTGAATTGAACAATTGCCTAACTAGAGAAAGAGTTAATCTTCACTTGAGTACAACAGAGCTTCTTCTCCGAATATGGAATTACTAATATATATACATAGTTTTTTTTAGAACAAGTTAAATATTCATAGAACAACTTATTACAAACAAGACATAGCTAAGCAATTTCCTCAACTCAAATCTCGGCAAAAAGAGGGATTAAGTTAGGGGGTTTCAATAATAATGAGTTAAAGGTTAATATTAAGGGTAATACAAGAAATGGCTTATTGGGCTCAAGGGGGTTTACTAGGGGTTAATCGTAGAGGTAGGCCTTTCATGGCATGAGTGGGTTAATCCTAAGTGCCTTAATTATTTTGATATATCAAATCAAATGGTGTGGTCTCGACATGCATAATCAAGCAAGTTCTAGAATAACAGTTCAATACTGACGCTCTCAAAACAAGAATAAAAATGAGCATGAAAGAATTAATAGATGCTCAAAAGGCTCAAAAATCTCACAAAAAAATATAGCTTTTTGATGTTTAGACTCGTGAATTCCAATTCAAAGTAATACCTAGACTTGGGGAAACAACCTATAATTTTAAATTCTTAAAAATCAACTTATCATACTTGATTCTCTAATGTCTTAAAGTTTAAACAATCAATACATAAATGCCTATGTTTTAATTCAAGATATATCAATAAAAATCATAAATCAATTAAAATTTACCCTAAATATGATATGAGAGCTTTTCAAGAGAACAAGATGATCATTTAGGGATTTTTCTGATAATGAAATAAATACCCCCCAAAATTAAGATGTACATTGCCCTCAATGTACAAAGATAACTATTAGAGTGTAAAAATAAGATAGGGAGAGAAGTGAAACTTCCTGCGTGATGAAATCTTCGAATTGGAGTTCTAGAAAGGAATCGGTTCGAGAGTGGAGGAGGATACTCCGGCGGTCGTAGATGTTCATTAGGCCATAAGTCCCGTGCCAAAAGAATATTATATCTAGTGGTAGCTATGGTTGTGGTCGATCAGGACATGACGATGAGCTTAAGAGCTCTATATAACTGTGATAAAATCAGGAACTTTTTAAGGGATATTAGGAAGAATAATTACTCAAAAAGAAATAACCAAATTTGATAATTAAAAATAAATTTTTTAAAATCTAATAAAAAAAAGTAGTTTCAATAAAAATTAAAAACATAAAATAAGAAATAAATATTTCTAAACATCTTCATCGTTGGATGGTTCGGGAGGTGGGACTAGCGATGAGATGTGGAGGTGTTGACAAACCTACTGTAGAGTAGCATCAATGTTGTGAAATCGTTGAAAACACTACTGTTCAAATCGGGTGAGGCGCTCAGAGATGTCAGCATATGAAGCCGTCGCATGAACTGGATGAGAAGGTGGTGGTGGCTGAGTCGATGGGCCCTCGTGCTTTGGAGGGACATCATCAGGAATGTCCTTGTAGGCCTCCTCCTCGGTATATTGGGTGAGACGATACTGGGGAGGGTAGGTTCCTCGGCGCCTCTCAGTTATCCTCATGCTAAGCATGCTCGAGATGCCTTGTGGAGACATCTGGCCGATGAGGGTGAGGGATGATTCTTGGGCCACGGTGTTGAGGAGCCCAAAATGTCGCACCACCTAGTCACGTAGGGGCCAATGGAGATGACCCCCTTTTGATGCTGCTCCGTCTAGTGCTAAATCGCAAGGGCGATGAAATAGGCAAGGTTGATGACGTGTCCTTGCGACATGCACCATAAGAAGTTGATGTCGTGGGTGTTGATGACGCTAGTGCTCTCTCGCCTCGCTATAATCGTGTGAGCTAAAATAGCGTGTAAGTACCTCACGGATGGTGGGAAAACTGATGCCTTGGAGCGGCTAGGATTCTACGAGGCCGTGCTAGTGGCCAAAGTGTGCCAGCACTTCGAGGGCAAGAAATGTATGTGGCTCTAAGAGCATGCAGTTCATTCTCCTCCCTGAATTCCTCCGTATATAGGCCTAGTGCAGCACCAAACTCTGGGACGCTTAGCTAGCTGATTAATCCGCCTAGTCAAAACTGGATCATGCCGTGATCATCGTACCTTGTCATTACGGCCTGGAGATGGAACGTTGAGGAGAGTTCCATGTGAGCTCGAGGTATGTCAGCTCGATAATCCTGAAGAATAGCTCCCACGGGTCGGTGGTTAAGAGAGCCCGAATTGCATCAGCCATTTGGACTTTTTCTACGGTAGCCCAGTCGATGCAGCGGCCTGCTGCTAAAGGTCGGGCCCGAAGTGTTTGGAAGAGCTCTTCTTGGGGCCCTCGTGGAAACTATAGGAGAGGGTAACGAATTTTCGCGGCTAGACCCGCGGAAGATGATGCTCCCTTCCTCTTCTTCGAGGCTGGTACGAAAGTTTTCTTTCCTCTTGAAGATGACATTGAAGGCAAACGCTAAGGAAGAGAGATTGAGCTTTAAAAAGGGAAGAAGATGAACAGTGGTTTGCTTATATAGGGGAGGGCCACATGGCCTAGGGCCACGCCCGTGTACTTGTAAGGTGAGCCCGTGTTTTTTGAATTTTGAAATTTAGGTCGTGCTCGGCTATTATCCCACGCCTGTGTGTCTTGGACGTGTATGGCACTTGGCCATGTCGCACGATTGTGCCTAGCTTTGTTCACTTCTCCCATGCCCATGTGTTAGGGTACCACGCCTGTGTCGAAAAAATAGAATCGAGCCTTGCCCCTAGTACACCCATGTTTTTCTATTCCCATGCCCGTGTTCACCTATCAAGTTCACCCACGGCCATGTCCCAGGCCATAGGGTTTTACCGCATCCCGTGTTTTGGGGAATTCATGTCCTGCTTCCACATGGCCGTATCGCACGACCGTGTCTCTTCCCCTGTTTGGCCACGGCTTTAGGCACGCCTGTGTGCCTGGCCATGTGGGCCGTGTGCCTGGTCCAGTCAATGCAGCGACCCACACCTAGGGGTCGGGCCTATAATATCTGATATAATTCCTCCTGGTGTCCCAAGGGAACCTGGAGGAACGGGTGCCTAATCTCCGCGGTAGGACCCAAGGATGACGCTGCTCTTTTCCTCTTCTTTAACGTGGGACGGTGGTTTTCTTCCCTCGTAAACATTACATGGTATGTCTGCAGTTAAAAGAAAATTGAAGTTGAACCAATACGCCCCAAAAATAGCATGGAAAAAAAAACCCAAAACTAAATAGGAATATTTCATGAGACTCACAAACTAGATGAATAAAACAAAACTAAAAATAATTAAAGCAAATATATCAAGTTACTAAAATAGGACTATGAGAATAATGCTATGGGAATATCTAATGCATGAATGCATGTGGGTAAGCATAAAATCCATGGAAACACGAAAAATGGATGAATGTAGTATGAAAACTGGAAATATTCTTTAATGACAAGCTTGAGAATTTCTGTTATACTACTATGAATATTCACTTAAGATAGTCAAATGGATCAAAAAAATCATGAAATAGGCAAAATATTTAAAGAAAATAGAGAGAAAAGAGTAAACAAACACAAAAGGGAAAAGCTTGGGTCGTCGAAAACAGTGTTGCAGGTGGCGCACAGGCATGGCAGGTAGGGCGTGTGGAGTTGCAGCGACTAGGGTTAGGGATTTTTGGGGAGGGAGGTGATGAATAGTGAGGGGTTTATATAGATTTTGGGGCACACGGGCATTCCCTTATTTTTGCCCGTGTGTTTTGTGATTTTTAAATTTGGGTGCGTCTAACATTCAACCCACGCCCATGTTCTTTGGCGTGTTGGTGGACACGACCGTATCGCACACCCGTGTCTTGCTTCATTCGCTTCTCCCACGCTTGTGTATATAGGTTCATGCCCGTGTTAGTTTGACAGTGTCGACCACGGGTGAATGGCACGGGCGTATCTCACGCCCATTTTGTTTTGGTAGTTTCGCCCACGGCTATGTCGCACGGCCGTAGCAACTTATCGCATCCCGTGTTAGGGAAAAAATTTACCCTGTTTTCACATGGCCGTGTCTCCTCTTGTGGTGTGAGCACGGCCTAAGGCACGCTCGTGTGCCTGGCTGTGTGGAAACCCTGTGTTCCAAGACTTAGTTAGTAGGTTAGACGCGAAAAATTAGAATTTAAAGAAATCAATACTGTTAGTGCTCGGGTTGCCTCCCGAGAAGCACCTATTTATAGTCTAAGCTCAACTTATCTCTCTGGTGTGTGATCATAGTGGCTCGAGGAGTTTACACTCCTCATCCCTACTATCAACTTTATCAATATAAGGTTTAAGACGAGTATTGTTTACCTTAAAAGTGCCGAATTTGGGATGAATTGCCTTAACTGTACCATATGGAAAAATACTGAGTACCGTGAGAGGAATTTCTTCATTAGGTTCAGAAATGGCAATGCGAGGATCTGCTGGATCTAGTAGTACTTTGTCTCCAACCTTAAGTTGATTTGGTGAGGTATTGAGCTCGTCCTGGCTTGGTTTCGGTTTATCAGATGTTCTCAAATTCTGTGTCCGCCATTCATGTAGCTCCTCGATTTGTAGCCTTCGCTCTTCATAGATAGGTCTTTTGATGTTGCTTGAACATGGCTCATATATGTTCTTCGAACCTGTTTCTTGTAAGGTAGATTGCACCACATAGTTAGTTTTAAGTTTCATTGTGTTATTCAAATTACGAGCTTGAAGGGTGATTGTTTCGTCTCCCACACGAAGTGTGAGTTCACCTATGCCAACATCAATAATTGTTTTAGCAGTTGCTAAAAAGGGCCTCCCTAAAATTAAAGGAATGTTACTATCCTCCTCTATGTCTAGAACAACGAAATCAACTGGAAATATAAATTTGTCAATTTTAACAAGAACATCTTCAATAATCCCCCTAGGAAATCTGATTATTTTATCGACTAATTGAATAATCATCCTAGTTTGTTTGGGTTTCCCAAGACCAAGTTGCTTAAACATTTTGTAAGGCATAACATTGATACTAGCCCCTATATTAGCCAAAGCATTATTAACATCTAGGCTACCAATTAGGCAAGGAATCGTAAAACTCCATAGATCTTTTAATTTGTTGGCCAACTTATTCTGTAGTATGGCTGAGCAAACCACATTTAGCTCTACATGTGACGCCTCATCCAACTTCCACTTATTTGTTAAAAGCTCCTTTAGGAATTTGACTGCATTTGGTATCTGCGAAAGAGCTTCAATAAATGGTAAGTTAATATGTAACTTATTTAGTAATTTAAGGAATTTACCAAATTATTTGTCTGCGCAGTCTTTCCTTGTCACCTTGGGGTATGGCACACGAGGTTTGTACTCTTTACTTACCGATTTCTGGTCATTGTGGTTGACCTCACCTTTATCTTTACTTACCACAGTTTCTTGCCTCGGCTCTGGTTCAGGTGCAACTAACCCTTCCTCATCTTGAATGGTAATTGCATTGAGTTGCTCCCCTGGGTTAGGTTCAGTGTTACTCGGCAGGCTACCTTATGGTCGTTCAGATATCAATTTAGCGAGCTGACCTATCTGAGTTTCGAGCCCTTGGATCAGCACTTGTTTATTTTTAAGTGCTATCTCAGTATTTTGAAAATGATTTTCTGACATCAAGATGAATTTTGTTAGCATCTCCTCAAGATTCGGTTTTTTCTCTTGTTGGTAGGGTGGATGTTAGAAGCCTGGAGGTGGTGGTCTCTGATTCCCTTGGCCTTCCTATGAGAAATTTGGGTGGTTCCTCCAACCTACATTGTAAGTATTACTATAATGATTGTTTTGAGATTGAGGATTATTATCCATGTAATTTAACTGCCCGTTCTCTATGTTGTGACCATAGGGTGGGTATTCTGAATTGCTTGATCCACCTCCACTTGCTTCGCACTGCATTACTGGGTGAACCTGCGAAGAACCAAGTAAATCGTCAATTTTTCTATTCAAAAGTTCTACCTGATTAGAGAGCATGGTGGCTAAATCGATGTTAAAAATGTCAGTTGTTTTTGTTGGCTTTGTCCTCATGACTTGCCACTGATAATTATTCAGTGACATCTCTTCTATAAATTCATAAGCATCCTTAGGTGTCTTATTATTGATAGTTCCACCAGTGGCTGCATCGATCATCTGTCGAGTCGAAGGATTCAGGCCATTGTGAAATGTTTGAACCTAGAGCCAGAGTGGTGACCCATGGTGAGGGCACCTTCTCAACAGATCCTTGTATCTCTCCCATGCATCGTAGAGTGCTTCTAAATCCATCTGCACAAAAGAGGAGATATCATTACGTAATTTGGTTGTTTTAGCTGGCGAAAAATATTTTAATAAAAACTTTTCTGTCATTTGTTCCCAAGTAGTGATTGACCCTCGTGGTAACGAGTTTAACCATTGTTTAGCCTTATTCTTTAATGAAAAGGGAAACAACCGAAGGCGAATGGCATCATTAGAAATGCCATTGATTTTAAGAGTGTCGCAAAACTCTAAGAAATTTGCCAAGTGACCGTTGGGATCCTCGTCCTGCAAACCATCAAACTGAACAAACTGTTGGATCATTTGAATGGTGTTACGTTTCAGTTCAAAATTACGTACAGCAATAGCAGGCCTAACTATGCTCGATTCAGTTCTTGTTAAAGAAGGTTTAGCATAATCATACACAGTACGTGGAGTAGGATTCTGATTAGCAGCAATTGCAGGAGGTAGCAGATTTTCTTGGTTTTCAGCCATCTCCTCGGTTGTGGTTGAAGTATCGTCCTCTTGCTCTTCCTCTGTGTATCATAAGCTTCACCTTATTTCTCTTCGATTTCTGCGAACTGTGCGATCGATCTCACTATCAAACAGTAATGGTCCTGACATGTTTCTTCTAGTCATACACTATAAAAACCTGCCAGGAACGAAGAAGAAAAATTAGAAAAATAAAATAAAAATTTAAATTGCAAATAAAGTATAATGGCTAAAGTAATAACAATCAAGTGTTCCTAATATCTTAGTTCCCCGGCAACGGCGCCAAAAACTTGGTACGTGATATTCGCGATAGGTTTTAAAGATTTATAATTAATCATTTTTGAAACTAACTATTATCACGATGAAGGCAAGTGTACCTATCGAACAGTAGTATAGCTTTAGCAAGACCGGATTGTCGAACCCAAAGGAACCAAGAGTACTAGTAATTCTTTCTTTTTATTATCTAACCTAAAAATTAAGGGATTTGTTTATCTAGACTAATTAACTAAACTAAGGGTGCACAGAGAGAAAATTGGGAAAAATCTTTTGGGAAAACTCGATTGACTAAGACAATACCCGAGGAAAAATCCACCTAGACTTCACTTGTTATTTGACTCTGAATCAGACGATTTATTCATTTGACTTGATCCGTAAAAATCCCTAAGTTATATTATTATCTCTTTCGAGACTAATAATGTCTAACCCTAGGTTGATTAATTGAAATCTCTTTCTAATTAATGCCCTAGTGTTGCATTAACTCGATCTATGGATCCCCTTATTAGGTTTCACCCTAATCCGGCAAAATCTTATCACTCTATCTTTAACCGTGCAATCGACTCCACTTAATTATGAGAAATTTACTCTTAGACAGGGTCTATTTCTCCTCTGAATAAGAGCATTAACTTGAATCAATATCCTGAAATATTAAAACAACAATTAAGAACACATAATTAAGAACAAGTCAAATATTTATCATACAATTCAGATAATAATAACAAGATCCGTTCTTAGGTTTCATTCCCCTTAGGTATTTAGGGATTTTAGTTCATAATTATAAAAGAAAACATCTCAGAAGAATAATGAATACAAAACATAAAGAAAACCCAAAACCCCTGAATGGAAATTGAAGGGAGATCTTTAGTCTTGACGATGAATCCGGCTTCTGAGATGGATCAATCGGCTTCCCTTGAGTAATCCCTTACCTCTTACTCCCTGTGTCTCCTCGAAGTGCCTCCTCAGGTGTTTAAATAAGCTTTAGAATGCCTAAGAGCCCTCAAAAGTGGCCTTTTCCGAATAGGACTATACTTGGGCTCGGCAGGGACACGCCCGTGTACGATTGCTCCAACCCGTGGTCAAGGCTGTTGAATAGGCACAGGCGTGTAGTCTACCAGTGTAAGTTGTGCTTCGAGCCTGCCAAATAGACACGGCCATGTGACTCGCCCGTGTGAGCAAGTCTAGGCCGTGTTGATTTCCCATGTGGGTCTATTTTCTCCGTTTTTGGCCCGTTTCTCGCTCTTTTTACTTTCCTATGCTCACCTAAGTATAAAAAATGAAAATAAAGAATTAGGAGCATTGAATTCACCAAATCTAAGGAGAAATCATCCATAAATGTGCTCAGCATGGGATAAAAATATGTATAAATTATGGTTTATCAACTGATGATTTGTTTGACCTGTTCAGGGGAGCGACGGTATTCTCGAAAAGTTATTTGAGGTTTTGGTATTAATAACTCAAGGTGAAAGAGGCTGATATTTTTAAGACTACACTCAGGACTCAGTATGGGTACTATAAATTCCCGGTTATGCCATTCGAGTTGTCTAACGCACCTGCCTCTTTTATAGATCAAATGAATTAAGTCTTCTACTCATATTTGGATCAATTTTTGGTTGTCTTTATAGATGACATTCTTATGTATTCCCGAACCAAGAATGATCATGATGCATACCTACAAATTGTTCTTCAGATTTTGTGAGAGAAGAAGTTGTATGCAAAGCTAAGCAAGTGCGAGTTTTGACTATGTAAAGTGATGTATCTCAAACATGTGGTGTCTTCTGAGGGAATCTGAGTTGACTCGAAAAAGATTGAGGCCATCTTAGAGTGGAAATATTCGAGGAGTGTCACTGAGGTCTACAATTTTTTGGGATTGGTTAGTTACTATTGTAGATTTGTTAAAGGGTTATCCATCATAGTTGCACCCTTATTGAAGCTACTTCAGAATAATGTGTCGTTTGAGTGGATCGAGGCGAGACAAAGAAGATTCGAGAAGCTAAAGATAGTGTTGACTGAGGCACCAGTGTTGGTTCAACCAGAGTCTAGGAAAGAGTATCTGGTTTACAACGATGTGTCATATATGGGACTTGGGTGTGTTCTGATGCAAGATGGGAAAGTGGTAGCCTATGCTTCGAGGCAATGGAGGTCACATGAGCATAATTACCCAACCCACAATTTGGAGTTAGCTGCCTTGGTCTTTGTACTCAAGATATGACATCCTTATCTGTAATGTAAAAGGTGTATTATCTACACTGATCACAAGAGTCTTATGTACCTCCTAATCGAGAAAGAGTCAAACTTGAAACAGAGGCGTTGGATTGAGCTACTAAAAAATTATGACTACGTCATTGAGTACCATCCCAACAAAATGAATGTGGTTGCTAGTTCTTTGAGTCAGAAGTTGATAGTTGAGTTGTGAGCTATGTTTTCACAATTAAGTTTAACTAGAAATGGGGGGTTGTTAGCCAAATTTCAAGTGAAACCGACTCTATCTCATCAGATTAAGGAGAGGTAGTAGACTAATATGTCATTAGCAAAGAAAATCCAACAAGTGGAAGAAGGTATTAGTGGAGATTTTGAGTTGAATCCCAATAGTATTCTAAGTTTTTGATGAAGATTGTACATGCCTGTTGACAAGGAACTTAGGCATTCTATTCTTACCGAAGCATATAGTAGCCCTTACATTATGCATCTCTATAGCAAGAAGATGTATCAGGAGCTTCGAGAGTTGTATTGGTGGCCTAGGTTGAAGTATGATGTGACTGATTTTGTGGGCCAATGCATGGTGTGTCAGAGGGTGCAAGTGGAGCACCAACATCCTTCAGGTTTATTACAGTCGATTCAGATTCCAGAGTGTAAATGAGAGTGGATTGTTGGAAAAAAGGGTTTAAAAAACATAGCAAAAATTAAATTTAGGGAAAAACCAGAGTTTTAAATTTTTTTCCAAAACAATATCTTAGTTGTAATATCTAAAATTATAAACAATTAATCAAAATTGTACATTCTCTACTCGTCTAGGATAAGTGCTTCAACTTAGTAGTCCTCTCCGCTATCTTCATGCTCACGTCTACTGAGTGTGGGCTCGCTTCGAATCAGAAAATTTTTCACAAAAATTACCGGTAGGGTAATTTTATAATTTCTCTAAACTTTTAAGTCAAGTTGTAAATCAAAAAATATCTTTAGAATTTTTTTGAAATAAGCTCTTCAGATAATTTTCTCTCTACAAGTTTCTCTTGAATTCAAGTGTGTGAAAATAATGACCCAAGACTCTCTTTATATACGGAGAGTTTAGAGAGTTCAATTATGATTAAACTTAATCACTTTAATATTAAATTAATATAATATTTATAAAGACAAATATTAGATTAAATTTAATATTAAATCTTATTACAATAATAGAATGTTTATTTATAAGATAAACATTAAATTAAATTTAATATTAAGATAATACTTTAATATTAAATTAAAAAATACTATTAAAATAAGTATTAAATTAAATTTAATAATAAACTATTAAAAATAATATTATTTTTGGAATAATTAATCTGAAATCAAATTTTCTCGTAGAGTCCCAGTAGGAGTGTAACTCTTCCACTACTCAACCACTGACAACCAATCGTCGCTGGCTACCAGGAGGCCACTATCGCGGCCACCAACACTGTCGTGTTCGATGATACAGTTGCGACACCCTTACGGCACCTCGACCCAGTTCGACTGTTGTCGGATTTGTCCGAGCTAGATATGACCCGACCGGTCCGGTACAACCACCGATTGGAGCGTCGGTTCAGTTTCACATATCGGGCCTGGTTCAACCAGTTTTTGGGACTTAGTCTAGATTTTGGGCTCCCACGCCTAGTTTATGATCTCAGGTTTAATTTTCAAGTTCAATTATCCATTAGACCTATTGTTTGACATGAAAACTAAGTTCCAAAAATATCATATTAGTTTTAATTGATTTGATTAATTTAATTTTACTTAATCAAAATTAATTTTTCCAAAAATTACTTAGATTTTCCAAATTAAATTTTCAAGAAAGTTATCTAGTTTAACAATTCTCACGACAACTGAATTTAAATCCACATCAAATAAATCGACTCAATTAAATTATTCCCAAAGTCGTAGAATTTCCTTCTAATTCAATTGTAGTTCGATCGAGCCTTTGTTGAGCTAGCGAAGGGACCAATCAAACATATACAATTAGGCTCTAGTGATTGCAATTATGTCCAGAAGCATCGTTCCGATAATTTGCTATTACTTAATCATGGAGTCAGTTTACAAGAAGTACCATGATTGAAAACTCCTTATTGTATACTATTTATGAAAACAATTCATCCAACTGCTTTGTCCAATGACCTCGTCATGTTTGTGTTACCCTCATATGATATCCTTGATTCCTTTGAGTTAAATTTGTTCACTGAATACAATCCTATTTTATCTCATTGTCACTATTGTGTATTCTTAATGATTACTATGATCACTTTCAACAAATGACTGTGATAAATTGTTCATTTGAGAACAAGCAACCCGTGGCCACGTTCCATATTTATCAATCCATACAATGCCAATGAGAAGATATCATTAAATCTTTAATTGAGCTATGAATTCCACTATTGCTAGTAAAGTCATGCCATACATAAGTCATGTACCTAACATACCAGCTATGGGCTCGATCATCTTTAGAGCATAAGCCTCCACTTATACCAAAGCACATGAGTTCCATATGCATGGTCAATAACTAACTTAGGATTTAGGTAAATCACACCGTGAACATCACAAGTAAATTAAATCACAAACAGATCCAAAATTAATTCATCTTGGGTCCAGTCCAATGTATCATTCTACCAATTAATACATTTATGTGTCTACTCGTGGAGTCAACTACTTTGATAGCCAAGACTAGCCATCTCCCCAAATGGAATTTTAGAAGACATAATAATCCTTCTGAGTATTTGAATCAAATGCTGACTTTGCTTCTTTTACAGGATTATAGACTCATTTAGATTATCTATTGAAGTAAGTTCTCTTTCTTTCTATCTAAATGTTCTTTACAATGCCACTTATCTTCAGTTTGAACTTTAGACAATCAATGAGCTAATATTTTCTTGTCATAATTTCGCTATTGATGCAAAATATAAAAGATATAAATACAAAAGACATAATAGTGAAATGTGAAATTAACTTTATTTATTTATTCATCGTTCAAATAGAAAACAGTTACATGTTTACTAAAATATCGACACATTTCCCAGCAATCTCCCATTTTCCCTAGTGAAGTAAATATGTCATGTTTCGCATTCCCATATTCTCGACATATTTGTTAAAAATCCTTGTTAAGAAAGTCTTAGTAAATGGATCCACAAGGTTACTTTTAGAAGCTACTTTCATCACATCTACAATTCCTTCGGCTATTGCCTCTCGTATCAAGTAATACTTTTGATCAATGTGTTTCGTCCTCTTGTGACTTCTCATTTCCTTGGTATTATCTATTGCAACACTGTTATCAAAATATAGTGTTATAGTTTTTTTTCCATACTAGGAATAAAGTCAAGTTTCGTTAAGAACTTTCGGAGCCATATTGCTTCTTTCGTTGCCTTAGAAGCAGCCACATACTCAGCCTTCATAGTAGAGTTAGAAATACAAATTTGTTTTGCACTTCT
The DNA here is from genome assembly GCF_007990345.1 of Gossypium hirsutum. Taxonomy (NCBI): domain Eukaryota; kingdom Viridiplantae; phylum Streptophyta; class Magnoliopsida; order Malvales; family Malvaceae; genus Gossypium; species Gossypium hirsutum. The sequence continues at coordinate 23,471,363 of NC_053435.1, read as the reverse complement.
CCAAACTATAGCTCCTTGGCCTAGAATGAATACATTTCCCGACATCGATTTCCTCAAATCTTTACAGGTTCAAAAGTCTAAGTCTGTGTATCCAATAGTAGTAAGGTCCTCCCTAGAATACACAAGCATATAATCCTTGGTTCTTTTAAGATAACTTAATATATGCTTTATAGCTTGCCAATACCTGAGACTAGGATTTGCCTGATATTGACTAACCATTCCTTCTGCAAAAAAATATTTAGACATATGCAAATTATCACATACATAAGGTTTCCAACTACCGAAAGATATGGAACCTTACTCATATGTTCTCTTTCTTCCGCTGTCTTAAGATTGTAATCTAAAGAAAGATGAAAACCTGATGCAGTTGGTTGAACGCTTGGCTTTGCACCAGTCATTGCAAAATGTTCTAGTACCTTATCAATGTATGAAGTTTGAGATAGTACTATCATTTTATTCTTTCAATCCCTAAGGATTTGAAGTCCAAGAATATAACTAGCTTCACCCAAGCCCTTCATACTAAATTGTTGAGCTAATCACAATTTAACCGATGACAATTCTCCTACATCATTTATAATAAGTATAATATTATCAACATACAAAATGAAGAAAACCACCTTTTTGTCCTTTATACGCTTATAAACACAAGGTTCATCAGTGTTTTGCTCAAATCGAAGAAAATGTCTCATCGTAATCGATGCATTCTTTCTATGTGTAGCCTTTTTGTACAAGTCTAGCTTTATGTGTTTCCACATTCCTTTCCGCGTTTCTCTTCTTCTTGTAGATCCACTTACACCCTATTGGTTTAATCCTAATCGATAAGTCTACAAGTTCCCACACCTTATTGGATTTCATACAATATATCTTGACATCCATGACCTATTTCCAGAGCTTGGAATGAATGTCCTTCATAGCCTCCTCGTAAGTGAGTGGATCATCATCCTCATGATTGGCTTCTGTTGTTGATGAAGAAGTCTGGTTTTGTGACAACCCAAATTAGACCCTGGTCGGAATGTGGTTTCGAGACCACATTACCGAGCCAAAAATTTATTTTCGTGTTTTAATTGCATAAATTGTTGTGTGACAGTGAATGTATGAGAAATTAAAAAATGCTTAATATTAGCATTAGGATTGTGAATTCATTCAAAAAGGACCTAGTTGACGAAGTTAGGAAAGATGATAGATGAATTATAAGGATTAATTAATAATAGGTTGAGGAAGCATGGTTTTGCATGTCAATTTTCCCATAAAATTTATGGTGGCCGGCCAAGGAGTGATAATGCTCCACTCATTCTAATTTAATATGATTCTTTGGTGAACAAATGATGGGGATAATAATAGAAAAGGGAACAAAAAAAAAGGGTGTCATACTTGCCATCTCCTAGCCGAAAAACCAAGAAAAAGAAGGAGAGAAAAGAACTTGGAAGAATTCGGCCATTGTTTGTGCTTAGGGAGAGTGTTTGATGTTGTGGCATGAAAAATGAGGGAGTTTGAATGCTTAATAAGGAGGGAAGAAGGAGTGTTCATATTTTCTTTCTTTTGCAATTGTTCTAACTAGAGGAAGAAGGGGAAACAAGATTCGGCCAAGGTGGTCCTTTAGACCAAGGTATGTTTAATGTTGTCTTTGAGATGCATGCATGTTTTAAATAGCCCATGTTCAAACCTTGAATCTTGTTGATAACATGAGCAATCGGTCATGAGAAAGTGTTCAAGGAATGGTTGTTGTTCATGTTATTTGGATGAGAAATGGTGAGTTTTGTTGTTTCATGTTAAAGTTAGGTGAATGATGATAGAGGAGTGTTTGAACTATAAAAAAAAGAATCGGCTACCTTGTTATGAGCTAGGGCCGAATGTGAGTTTGGTTGTGTTTGAATATTACATGCTTGGTAGAATGGTGGATGAAGGTGCCGAATGTATGTTGGATTGATAGAGTCTTCAAATTGATTTTATGTGTGTATGCATGACCGAATATACGTGGTCACATGAGTAAGGAAGTGAGTTATTTGATATGTGGTAAAAGTTAAGTACTAAATCGAAGGTTGCTAAAATTGCCATTTCTTAGCCGAATATGTGCTTGATCAATGAAGGAATTGTTGAAGAATATAGGTGAACTTGGTGAGAGCAATCGGCCTAGTGTATAAATGATATGAAGATTTTAGGAAATTGTTTTGGTTAGGTGTATGTATGATTAAGTATATTCGGCAATATACTTAAAGTGGGTACATGATATTACATTATAATTATTGAGCTTAAGTATATGGATATGTGTATATGTGGTCATATAATGACGTCTTGGTTTGAAAATTTAATAATGTGTGATTGCCGAATGTGATAAATAAATTCATGTTATTGGGTTAAATATTGAATACTCTTATTTGTATTATTTAAGCTCAAGAACCTAAAGGAGAGGCGTCCGACAAGGGGAAATCGAAGGTCATCGAGTAGCCGACTCGGAATTATTTTACCCAACATAAAGTAAGTCATTAAGCATGTAGTGGGTATTATTTCAAATGGTCATAATGTGTATGTATTGATGCTGATTGGAATGAATAAATATACATATATATATATGCATGTACGTATGTGATGATGAAATTGTTGAATGAATGAAAAGAGGTAAGATGTACTGAGTTGTTGATCTCGGCACTAAACGTGCGGGATAACCATTTATGACCATGAGATTGGCGCTAAGTGCGTGGGATTAAATTGTACAGCACTAAGTGTGCGATTCGACTATGTTGCACTAAGTGTGCGAAATGAATATGATGCACTAAGTGTGCGAATTGACCATGCGGCACTAAGTGTGCGAGTCTGACTATGTAGCACTAAGTGTGCGATTTGATTACGTGGCACTAAGTGTGCGAGTTGATTATATAGCACTGAGTGTGCGGGCTCAATATACATTCGTGAATCATTATGGACACTATGTGTGCGACACTATTGAGTCGATTGCGGACAGCGGGTCGGGTAAGTGTCTTGAGTACGTGGTTAATAGGTGCTATGCTTATACTTGGTGTTGAGCTCGGTAAGTTCGAACCTATGTGACATATATACTTGAAGTCACGTACATAAAATTTATCGTAGGATGGGTGAAAGGCCATATAGTCGTTTGATTGTAACGAAAATAAATTGATTTATGAAATTGCTTCAATGTCCTATTGATGAGTATATGGAATGTGAATGCATGAATTGATATGAAATTGAATTGATAGGTTGGAGGAACTATGGTATGGTTCGGTATGGATGGAGTAAATTGTCTCGTTCCATTTTGTTTCCTCTTGTGATAATGTTGTTGATAGATGGTAGTGCATTGCTTATGACTTACTGAGTTATAAACTCACTCGATGTTTCCTTGTCACCCATTATAGGTTGCTTGGACTCATCTATTTTTGCGGGGTCGGGCCGTCATCGAAGTCATCACACCGGATAGCAAGTTTTGGTACTTTCTTCTTAGTGTGTTTAGAAGATCATTTTGGCATGTATAAGCTAGTACGTTGTGTTTGAATTATGGCATGTAAACTTTAAGCCATGCGAAAATGGCACGAATGTTCGATTGAATTGGATCAAGGGTAGGCATGAAATGGACCTAGTTACTTTCGTAACAGATGCTGGCAGCAGCAGTGTCATGAGATTGAAAAATCACTAAAAATAGTAGGAGTGGAATTAATTGATGAATAAATTATGTAATCGAAGCTCGATGAGTCTGCTTTCATGAGGAAGTAACGAAAAGATCATATGGGCAGTATATTAAGAGATAATCAGATTTTAGTGGGACAGGGCCAGAACGGTTTCTGGATTCCCTACTCCGACTTTGGAAATTCATTATAAATTAACCAGAGATAATTAGGGGTCGTACCATATATGTACAGATTCCTCTCTGAGTCTAGTTTTCATAGAAACAAACGGCAACAGTATTGAAGCCCCGTGCAGGGAGATATCCAAGTCGTAATGGGCAAAGGTCAGTGTAGTCGACCCCTGCAACTTGGGGAACTTTGACTAATAAACTATACTAATTGGCCCAACCAAAAATTCTGGAAAAAATTACATAGATGGGCACATGAGTCTAGTTTCTGGGAAAAATTACGAAACTGATTTTCGAGTTACGAAACTCAAGATATGATTTTTAAAACGACTAGTACACAGATTGGGTAGTGTCTGGAAAATAAATTTTGTAAGAGGTTAAAGCCAGTTAACACCTCGTGTTCGACTCCGGTGTCGGTTTCGGGTTCGGGGTGTTACAGGTTTCTTAGAAACTCTCTCACAATAATAGATTCCCCTATGTTGTTGATCATTTGCAAGTCTTTTTATAACTTTCTCGAGAATTGAACTCAATGATTGTTCTACCAATCCTAAAATTTCCTCAAGTACCACTTTACTTTGAGGCTTAAAGTTATCTATGTAGCCTTCCTTGAGGAAAGAAGCATGAGTAGAAACTTTAATCGTGTAATAGCCTGATTTTGAGGCTAGTCGAAGCAGTGGTTTCGGGACCACAAATTTGACGTAGAAAAATCCATTTTTATTATATTTTGATGGTATACAGTTTTATGGAACTATTCTGTGAAAATCTCGTTCGAAAATTTTGATGTTCGGGCACTTAATTTACCCAAAAGGACTAAATTGTAAAAAGTACAAAAGTTGAGTTCTACATGCTAGAGGTGTCCAATTTCTATGAGATTTTAAATTAGAGGTCCTTAGATGATAATTAGATCATTTCTTAAGTTAGCGGGAAAAAAATGGACGTGAAGAGATAAAATTTTAAAGAAAGTTAAAAAAGGTAGTTTGGTAATTTGGTAAATAAAAGAATAAAAAGGGAAAATAAAGTCAAAATTGGTGTCCATCTCCTTCACCATAGCCGAGATTCTCAAGCTCTCCATAAACTTTCAAACTTGATAGTAACTGCATCCTAGCCCCGTTTTTAATGCTCTTTACGTTTTTGAAGTCGTATTCACTCGATTTTTCCATTTCTACCACTATTTTGAAGTAGGGTCATGTTTAAAAATTTACCCATGTATGAAATGCATGTGTTTTGATGTTTAATGGTAGAAAATGAAAGTTTGATGTGTAATAAACAACTTTTACTAAGTGATTTTCAATGAAAACACCTAAAAAGGACCTATTTGTAAAAAGTTCTAAACTGGGTAGTAGAAATCTGATTTGATGAAAAATGTGGGTTGATATGGGCATGTTTATGGTTCAGCTAGGCTTGGGTAACCAAGAAATTGAATATGTTTCATTCTTACGAGCCTAAGGACAAAAATGTAAATTTGTCAAAGTTTAGGGCAAAAAATGTAATTTGCCATAAGTTGATTTTTGGATAGCATTGAGTAATGTGAAAATTAAATAAGTTAAATTTTCTAATATAGATCAAGAAAAATGAAGTTCGAACCTTGATCGGGGGAAGAACAAGGTTATTGACGATTAGGTCCAATTCCTACTATTTTGTACTGAGGTAAGTTCGTGTGTAAATACGAGGCATTACTTGACTTAAACTCAAATAAACATTCTAAATCGAGACCTGAATTTCCACTTAAATTTAAAACTTTTCAAAAACATTCATGTCGTCCCTTAAACGAGCCTGCGAAGCTCAAAACATACATTGGGGTGGTTCGGGACTACACCGAGAAATTTGGAAACTTTCCCAACACTTAGTAAATTTTTCATAAAAACAAGGGTCACACGCCCGTGTGGCTTGGGACGCGTTCGTGTGGGTAGGCCGTGTGGTCACACACGCCCGTGTCTCTAGCCTGTGTAACTCTCTATTTATGATGTCATCAACAAATTGAAGTCACACGGCCAAGTCACACACCCGTGTGCTTAGGCCGTGTCCTTCACACGGCTGAGACACACACTCGTGTCTTTGCCCGTGTGCTCGATACTGAGCATTTTTTTTGCAACATTTAAGGTGTAGGGGACACTCAGCCAGATCACACGTCCATTGGGCGGACCGTATGTCACACACGGCCTAGACACACGCCCGTGTGTCTACTCGTGTGGAAAAAAACAAGGATATTTACCAAGCTATTTGCCACCCTTTTTCACACATACACTCATATCAATTCAAAAGGCACAAAACATATCATACTTAGGCAACCAAACACTCACAACTAAGACAATAATATGTCACTCTCATGCCATCATTTATCATACCTAAAACATCATACTTAGCCCATTAAAACATGTTGACATCACATTCACAAGAGGGCATTTACACATCATAAACACAAAAAGTTAATCACAAGATTTCATAAATATTTTTAATAGACATTAATATCAATCTTTCCTTCATTTCATGTTCATTGAGTCACAATCAAGGAAATAAAACATTTCATATCTCAATTCCATTTGGCCTAAAGGCCTTTTTTCATAAGTATCAATCAACTTTACTATGTATTTATTCATCATACACATAAACCAATACTCACATGGTTAACTTAAAGACACCTTCATAGTGATCATGAATTCATAATATCATGAAGCCAATGTTCATAAACTTTATTTACATACCTTTACCAACCTGTATCACAATCATTTACTTTGTCAACTTTGGCAAAATCTTTCAATTTCATGTTAAACCACCTGGAATACTAAAGGATACTCGAGAATTCTCATACACATAGTAAGATGCCAATTCCATATACCAGATATGGTCTTACAGGGGATCACAAATCGAAGCTGATAGCCCAACTATGATCTTACACGATGTCTCATATTGATGCCATGTCCCAAACATGGTCTTACACGAAATCATATACTGATGCCAATGCCATATCCCAGATATGGTCCTACATGGGATCACATATATCGATTCCAATGCCATGTCCCAGACATAGTCTTTCATGGGATCACACATAACCCTAATGTCATGACATTTGTATCCTATCTATTCCTGAGGTTCAACCGGGACTTCTTCGTTATCTTGACATTATCGAACTTACTCATAATATCAATCATATAAATAATATAATATTAAAGCAATTTAAAACATAAATATAGCATTGCATTATCCACATACAAACTTACCTCCAATGCGACAATGGCGAAAAGGACATATTTGTTCAATATTTGTTTTTCCCACGATCTAGACTCGAACTTTGTTTTTCTTGATCTAAAACATCACATTTAACTTATTTAATCATTATAATAATCAATTCATCCCAAAAATCATATTTGAAAAAATTACATTTTTGCCCCTAAACTTTATCATATTTATAATTTTGCCTCTAAGCTCATAAAATGATTTTCATTCAATTTATTTGTACTTTAAGCCTAGCCGAACCATTTTCAAAACTATAACAGACCACAATTTCCATTAAAACACAATTTTATGACACATTTTATAACTTTTACAATTTAATCCTTTTAGGCATTTTCACCGAAAATCACTTTGCGAAAGTCGTTTCTTTAACCATAAGCATGAATTTTATACTATTAATCATCAAAATACACACATTTTCATCATGGGTCAAAACCCTAGACTTTAACCATAACTCAAATTAATGGTAGAAATAGATAGATCTTGTTACAAGGATTTTAAAAACATAAAAATCATTAAAAACGTGGCTAGAACGAACTTACAATCGAGCTTCGAAGCTTGGAAAACCCTAGCCATGGTTTCTTCATATAAAATTCGGCCAAGGAAGAATATGGAAAAGAAATTTTGGCTTTTATTTTGTTTATTAAGTCATTTAATTACTAAATAACCAAAATGCCCCTAACTTAAAAATATTCTATTTCACCTATTTCATGTCCATTTTTGTCCAAAAAATTATCCAATGGTCTAATTACATTTAAGGACCTCCAATTTAAAATTTCATAACAATTGGACACCTCTAGCTTCTAGAACTCAAGTTTTGCACTATTTACAATTTAGTCCTTTTAACTAAATTGAGTGCCCAAACGTCAAAATATTCAAATGAAATTTTCACAAAAAAATTCCATAAAACCACAGACCATAAAAATATAATAAAAATTAATTACACTGTGTCAGATTTGTGGTCCCAAAACCACTGTTTCGACTAGGCCCAAAATCGGGCTATTACAACTCTCCCCCTTCTAGGGATTTTCGTCCTTGAAAATCTCACCTGAAGAAGTTGTTCCAAATCTCATGAAACACCTTCACTAACTTCTCAAAATCACAAATCGATTTAACCTCGTATATCCCTTGCCAATAACGTTTTGAACTTTAGCACACAGTGCCAGAACATATCGTCAAAGATCTAAATTACTCTATTAGGAACACATATACTCAGCTGTTCTATCAAATAAGAACATGGTACATACTGAAACAATCATGCGGATTTTTTCAAATGATCAACATTCAAAAAAAATCATCCATTTCGGGGACAGAGGTAGTCCCGATACGAAATCTATAGTAACTCTATCTCATTATCACTCTCGTACCACCACTGACTGTATTAGTCCTGAATACACTTGATTTTCGGCTTACTTGCTAACAAATGGACATCTGAACATAAACTCAAAAACATTGTGATGCATACTTAATCATCAAAATGTCTACTTCATATAACTGCACATTTTATTACTTTAGGATGAACAGACGAGATACCACAGAGCCTCATACAAAAATTTCTGCATACGCCTTGGATTCTCCGGTACACAAATTCCATATCGGAATAATAATAACATGAATCAAGTCTAACCTTAAATTCAAAATAGAAAGTCATTTCACATTGTACTCGTTTAGTTCACCATTCTTTATCACATTTCTGAGCTTCTCAACTCGCAAAGAAAGCATCGCTTGAGCTTTTAACTTAGCTGGAATTAGACCATCATTAAATAAGATCAATCAAGTAACCAGTACTCACAAAAATTAACAAAGATTTTCCATCTAGGCATCTATAACTATAACTGCTTTCTCAAAGATTAATCAATAACTTACTCGAAATCTTTCGTTATCTCAAACCATTGACACTGTCTTAAATTTCAAATCTTTTTCTGCGACATTAGATACTTCAAATCATTTGGATTAGGAAGTATATGACATTTTTCATCGATAGTACGATATCATCGAAGTCACAACACAGACATAAAAGTGGTCGTATTTAAATCACCAGTTGAACAATTTTTTTTAATGTGACTTTAATCGCCTGAACATACAAACCATCATTTTACTTTTTTGTATTAAAACATATTCCAATCTGTTCAATAGTACATCATTGAAAAGTTGCAAATTCTTTTCTCAATTTAGACTAAACTCAGAACTAGAGCTTCAATTAATAATACTTTCAACTGTTTCCAACTTTGTTAACATGCACAGATCATTCCAACTTTCATAAACGTGATGACTTTAGCAATCGATACAGTTTTAACTGATAATAACATTATTTGATTAAGACATCCAATAGGCATATCTCTGTATCATACTTTCTAGAATATAATTTCTTCATTTAGACTATCCATCTATATATATACTCATTAATATACATAATTTATTCCTTTAGCTGAGGACATGCTTAAATACATATAACTCAAACCACCTCTCAACAAATCAGCTTACTCTGATATAAACAATTGGGTTGATTTCATTTGTCGAATAATAACATATCATTATACTCTTTTCAACTGTATTAGCTCAAGGAAACAAATATCCTGATTGAACTCATCAATTTTAATCAAACTTACTAGAGGAAAGAGATCCACCATACAATTTTGAGCTTGTGCTTTCATGAAAATTACAGAAAATCCAAATACCAGAATTATGACATTCCTATGATCGATTCAGAAATACAACCATGATAGACATAGTTATCACAAACCAAAGAACACACTTTAAAGATGAGCCATGATTGATAATTCAAAAAATAAGAACGAGAGAAGAACCGAGACACAGAAATCCAAGATACGATGCTATACTAAAATCCTGAGAACATAACTTATAAAGAAATAATAATGAAGATCTGGGTAATTTCTCAGAGAAAACCAGAAGAAAACAATACCTACCAGCTTTGGAATTCCATCGTAATAGAGATAATACACTTTCCAAATATTTATATATACAACAAAATAACGTCCAGTAGAAATAGATGAATAGTCTCACATAAATTTTCACTATCAACTTTTATTACAAACATAATAGAATAGGACCCCAAAGAAGGAGATAAGATAGGCTGATCATCAACCATCCAGAACAACAGTGTTTTCATTTAACATTATAATCAGGTGGCATTCTCATACGATAAAAATTTCATCAGAAAACGAACAACAAATCACATATATCTCTGAGGATAAAAGAATATATATACAAAATACTCAGAAGAGATCATTGTAATCTATTTAACCATAATTGTTATACTCAGACATCTTTACAATTCAGACATCATTTCTCTGACTAATTTTGTTATCATGAACCCCGTATTATTCCGCTCACTAATGGAAACCAATTCGGGACAAATTTCAGCAAACATATCTTTAGACTTCATACCTAATTGAGTCGATTAGCCGATACTAACTCCTTCTTTATCTGTGACATTACATAATTTGTATAATCGTTAAAACATTCTGATATTTCTTCCAAAACTATTTTCTCTTTCCAAACTATTCTCATCTCTGTATGCATTACTAATTATTTCACCACTGAACTATTTAGTTTCACACTTATGGACTTATTCAACATGATTCTCATGAATTTTTGTTATTAAGAAACACTGGTAAAGGGGTGAGGTCGTAAAGCCTCTAACTCGACTCTCATAAATACATACATATAACTTAGTATTCACCATCAACATTATATCATCACAATTACATGATTCACTTCAAGCAAATTAACATCATAGTCATGTTACACGAACTCTTCTATTATCTCTAATTTAACGACTAATCATAAGATTCAACAATATGAACATACTGATTATACTTATTCAAATAAGTCTACCTAAACACACATTCCATCAATTTGAGTAAATTTACTTATCATATTCACTTAATCAAATATGTTGGGTACATAACATCATGTGACTACCAAACAAACATGGAGGGACTTATCACCATATAACTTTCATTTCATTCCACGTAAACTTATGGTTATCTCATTTCGTACATTAACACATACATATCATGAACTTCTATTCATACCTTTCTGAATTTTGACACATCATAGGCACATTTCAATCATCTCAATATCATTTTCAGCATTATCAAAAAATTGCTCGGTTGGAAGTCATCTCTGTCTTAACAAAACAATTTCGTCAGAGTCGAGAGATATCACACTATCACAAGTAGTAATATGGCATGTATAGTTAGACTCATATATGCTAGGTTAGTCTGAGAATCGACTAAACCATAGCTCTGATACTACTAACTGTAACACCCCTTACCTGTATTTTACACCGGAACAGGGTACGAGGCATTACCAAACTTAAACTCAAACAAACATTCGAAATCGAGACATGGATTTCCACTAAAATTTAAAACTTTTCAAAAAAATTCATGTTGTCCTTTAAACGAGCCTGCGAAACTCAAAACATACATTTGGGGTGGTTCGGGACTACACCGAGAACTTTGGAAACTTTCCCAACACTTAGTAAATTTTTCATAAAAACAGAGGTCACACACCCGTGTGGCTTGGGACATGCCCGTATGGGTAGGCCGTGTGGTCGCACACACCCGTGTCCTTAACTCGTGTAACTCTCTGTTTATGATGTCATCAACAAATTGAAGTCACATGGCCAAGTCACACATCCGTATGCTTAGGCCGTGTCCTTCACACGACTGAGACACACGCCCGTGTCTCTGCCCGTGTGCTTGATACTAAGCATTTTATTTTGCAACATTTAAGGTGCAGGGGACACACGGCCAGATCACACATCCATGGGGCAGACCGTGTATCACACTGGCCTAGACACACACCCGTATGTCTACCCATGTGGACAAAAACAATGTTATTTACCAAGCCATTTGCCACCCTTTTTCACACATGCACTCATATCAATTCAAAAGGCACAAAACATATCATACTTAGGCAAGCAAACACTCACAACTAAGACAATAATAAGTCATTCTCATGCCATCATTTATCATACTTAAAACATCATACTTAGCCCATTAAAACATGTTGACATCATATTCACAAGAGGGCATTTACGCATCATAAACACAAACACTTAATCACAAGATTTCATAAATATTTTTAATGAACATTAATATCAATCTTTCCTTCATTTCATGTTCATCAAGCCATAATCAAGGAAATAAAACATTTCATATCTTAATTCTATTTGACTTAAAGGCCCTTTTTCATACGTATCAATCAACTTTACCATGTATTTATTCATCATACACATAAACCAATACTCACATGGTTAACTTAAAGTCACCTTCATAGTGATCATGAATTCATAATATCATGAAGCCAATGCTTATAAACTTTACGTACATACCTGGACCAACTCGTATCACAATCATTTACTTTGTCAACTTTGGAAAAATCTTTTAATTTCCCGTTGAACCACTTGGAATACTAAAAGATACTTAAGAATTCTCATATACATAGTAAGACGCCAATGGCATATCCCAAATATGGTCTTACAGGGGATAAAAAATTGAAGCCAATAGCCCAGCTATGGTCTTCCACAATGTCTCATATCGATGCCATGTCCCAGACATGATCTTACACGAAATCATATATCGATGCCAATGCCATATCCCAGATATTGTAACATCCTGATTTTGGGCCTAATCAGAATAGTGGTTTCGAAATCAATATTCTGAGGCTGGAGAAATTATTTTTAATATTATTTTATTTGTTATAGCATGATTATATGAGTTTATGAAAATTTTGGTGAATTAATTTTAGCATTTATGAGCTTAATTTCAAAAAAGGACTAATTCGCATAAAGGGCAAAAGTTTTGTTTTGCTAGCCAAAGGTGTTAAATTGCTACAGAACTAAAATTAGAGGTGTTTAAAGTGAAAATAGGCCCTTAAAATAAGCTTGGCCGGCCATAGGGACAAGATTTGACCAAGTTGTCAATGTTAGGTGGGTTGGTGACTTAAAATTGAATAAAATAGAGAGAAAAATATATCATCTTTTTCCTAATCTTCTCCCCACTGAAATTAACATAAAAGAAGAGGTTTTGAAGACTCAAAAATATCATCCATTATTATCCCTTGCAAGTAAGTGATTTAGATGCTTATTTTTGATAATTTTTGTATTTTTAGAACCCTTATAGCTTAATTTAGCTAATAGGGAGATTATTTTGCAAAATGGTTGAAAGTCTAGGGTTTTACCGTGAGAATATTCATGTTTTTTGATGTATTTTTATGGAAGAAAATGAATCTTAGTTGTGAAATAAACAACTTTTGTGAAAGGTGTTAGCATGAAAACACCTAAAAGTACCATTTTATAAAAGGTTGTAAAATAGAGAGTAAATGTGTGTAATAATTGAAATTAAGAGTTTCTATGTTATAAGAAGAATTCGACTACGCTTGGTAAAGGAGGAAATTTGTTAAAAATCGATTTACGAGCCTAAGGGAAAAATCGTAATTTTATAAAGTCTAAGGGCAAAACGGTCATTTTGCAAAATTATGAATTTTAGAATGTTTTAATTAATGTAATGATTAAATGAGTGAATTTCATCATGATAGATCAAGAAAATCGAGATTTGGGCTTAAATCGGAAAGTACAAGGTTATGGACTAAAATAGCGTAATTAACCGAAATTGCCTTCGAAGTAAGTCCATATGACAAATTTAAGCATGTTATCCATATTATTTCTAATATATTTGAAACTTATCTTTCTAAAATTGAATTGAGTTATATGTTGGTGATATTGTGTATGAGAAAGTGATGCCGAACGTTAATGTTTTGATAATATGAGTATTGAGATGTTTTATTGTTATCAACAGTATACATATATGCTTATTTGATTATTATGAAAGTATGAAATGTATGTTGGTAGTGTAAATGACATTACGAGTAAGTACAATGACAATGTGTTAAGTAAGAAATCCGGTTTGGACCTTAGGAATAGTCTAGGATACACGTGATATGTCATGTGAAACAATATGATCTGAACTCATGAGTTGTGGTCTGAGTTCATGAGATAAGTGATATATGTAATGTAGGTCTGGGTACTGATTTTGTGATTAGACCCGTGAGTAGCTCAATGAGCAGGCATTGCATGATAATGCTTTGGGTTTCGGGTGCTAATTCTGTGTACAGACTCGTGAGTAGCTCAAATGCAGGCATTACATAATATGTGGTAGCTTTGGCTACATACTTGGCGCTATGAGTTTATTCTAGCTGAGTATATGACACTTATGTCTAATGTTTCTGTGTATCCAATAGTATTCCAAGTGTTCAACGGGTAATTCGAGGTATGATTTGATGATGGTCTCGTTAAGGTAAGTCAATGGTGAGAATAGTTGTAAGTTACGTTTCATGTCGTACAGGTATGTACACTAAACTCATGTGTAATGGCCTTGATACATGTTTTTGGCAAGAATGAAAATATGTGAAGAGTAAGTTAAGGAGGTTTGAATGATATGTAAATTCATGTTTATTATGTCATGTTATGATAACCTTGAGATTATGGATTCACGCTTATGTATAAATATGTATTTTCACCATGATGGTAGAAAGGATTTGTAAAGGTGTTATTAACTTAGTGATCATTATATTGCATTAATACAGTTTTGGACAACAACAATAGTCCAACTTTGAAAATCCACCAAAAATAGTAAAAATTGAGTTAGAGATTGAATTCAATATGAAATTGAAGCTTGTCGAGTATAGTTTCTTATAAACTAAACGATGTAAGCAAAAGAATTTCATACTACAAGATATTTAAATTGTTGTGAGATGAAGTCAGAATGAATTTCGAAATCCCCTATTCTAATTTGAGAAAATCATTGAAAATTATAAAAAAAATAGTTATGGGTTATAATTTGTATGCTTAGAATTTTTAATGAGTCTATTTTCAAGAGAAATAGACAGGAACATCATCTGAGTTCCGTATTATGAGAAAATTAATTTATAGTGAGGAAGGGTCGGAACTGTCGGACAGCAAAAAAGGGGTGACTTTGAAGAATAAACTGTACTAATTGGCTAAATAAAAAATTTTGAAAATTTTATGGTAAGAAGTTATATGAGTCTAGTTTCTGAGAAAATTATCGAATCTTAATTTTGAGTTCCGTAATTCTAGATATAAATAATCAAGTGACTGTGACTCGAGAAAATAGCTTGACCTGAACATAGATAAAAAGGCAATTATGATGGTATTACCTTAAGAACATATTGTAAAAATTTGTGAAAGCATATTGATAAATTGCTTATTATTTTTCATATGGACTTACTAACTGTGAAGCTTACTCCCTTCCTTTCCTTTTCTTTAGTGTTGTCAGGTGAGCTCGGGGTTGGAGATCGTCGGAGGCAGCATCACACTATCAAGTCCCTACCCTTGGAATATTGAAGCATATATTAGAAATTTCAAGTGAGTGGCATGTATAGGGATCTAGTTTATTGACATGTGTTATTATGCTTTAGTCATATGTACTGGTTTATAATGAGTTATATGTATATGGCCATGGGATGTGACTCAGATTGATTACGGCTTGTAAACTTAGCTATTCATGTCGTGTCTAATGTTTATGATGTGATTATGTTTGTTTGTCATGCTTGGTGGGTAATATGACATGTGTGTTGGATGTATACTATATGACCAATTGAGGTGTCATAGCCATGTAGAAATTACACGATAAGTCGGCAACCATAGCATAATGGTAAAAGTGATCATCAAAATGACAAGTCTTATGAATGTGAATTAAGAAATCTAGACTTGGTATTGCATGAGTAGATGCATTACATATAAGAGGACATGTTAATGTGGTGAATATGTCTTAATAAAGAGTGTTTAATCATTAAAATGATCCTATGATATGTGTCTTTAAAGTGGTTAAGTTTGTGAAAGATTAAGGCAACAAAAAGGCTTGGAAAATAGCCTAAGTGCTATCCACACGGGCAAAGACAGGGCCATGTGTCTCAGCCGTGTGGAGGACATGGCCTAGCACATGGGCGTGTGGCCTGGCTGTGTGGTTCAATTTGTTTTACTGACTTCATAAACAGAGAGTTACACGGCCTGAGGACATCGACGTGTCCCTGTGTCCACACGGGCGTGTGACCCTAATTCCTGAATTTTTTTTTAAGTTTTTCCAAAACTTTTCAAAGTTCTCGGTTTAGTCCCAAACTGCCTTTAATGCATGTTTAGTGCCTCGGTAGCTTGTGTAAGGGACATTATGCATGTGTATGAAAAGTTTTGATACAAATGAAATTTTATGGCACGATTTTATGAAATGGTCTACGTTTAAGTCCGGTAACGCCTCGAACCCTGTCCTGGCATCAGATTCGGGTAAGGGGTGTTACAGATATGGTTTACATGGGATCACATATATCGATGCCAATGCTATATCCCAGACATGGTCTTACATGGGATCACAGATAACCCTAATGTCATGACATTTGTATCCTGTCTATTCCTAAGGTTCAACCGAGACTTCTTCGTTATCTTGGCATTATCAAACTTACTCATAATATTAATCATATAAATCATATATTATTAAAACAGTTTAAAACATAAATATAGCATTGCATTATTCACATACAAACTTACCTCGAATACGGCAATGGCGAAAAGGACCTATTTGTCCAATATTTGTTTTTGCCTTGATCTAGACTCGAACTTCATTTTTCTTGATCTAAAACATCACATTTAACTTATTTAATCATTATACTAATCCATTCAGCCCAAAAATCATATTTTTCAAAAATTACATTTTTACCCCTAAACTTTATCATATTTATAATTTTGCCCCTAGGCTCGTAAAATGATTTTTCATTCAATTTCTTTGTACTTTAAGCCTAGCCGAACCATTTTCAAAACTATAACATCGCATAATTTCCATTAAAACACACTTTTATGACACATTTTATAACTTTTTACCATTTAGTCTTTTTAGGCATTTTCATCGAAAACCACTTAGCAAAAGTCGTTTCTCTAACCATAAACATGCATTTTCTACCATTAATCATCAAAATACACACATTTTCGTCATGGGTCAAAACCCTAGACTTTAACCATAACTCAATTAATGGTATAAATAGATAGATCTTGTTACGAAGATTTCAAAAACATAAAAATCATTAAAAATGGGGCTAGAACGGACTTACAATCGAGCTTGGAAGCTTGGAAAACCCTAGCTGTGGTTTTGTCATGTAAAATTCAGCCAAGGAAGAAGATGGACAAGAAATTTTGGCTTTTATTTTGTTTATTAAGTCATTTAATTACTAAATGACCAAAATGCCCCTAACTTAAAAATATCCTATTTCACCTATTTCATGTCCATTTTTGTCCAAAAAATTATCCAATGGTATAATTACCATTTTAGGACCTCCAATTTAAAATTTCATAACAATTGGACACCTCTAGCTTCTAGAACACAAGTTTTGCACTATTTACGATTCAGTCCTTTGACTAAATTGAGTGTCCAAACGTCAAAATTTTTGAATGAAATTTTCACAAGACAATTCCATAAAATTTTAGACCATAAAAATATAATAAAAATGAATTTTACTGTGTTGAATTTGTGGTCTCGAAACCACTATTTCAATTAGGCCCAAAATCGAGCTATTACAGCTGGGTAGTTCGGCATGTGTTGCGGATACCTGATAGCTCGTGTGATCAGCCCATGTAACTATGTCTTGACTGACAGCTTGTGTGAGCAGGTGTGTGATTAGCTCGTGTGTGAGCCTATGTGTTATGAGATATGAGGTAGCATTGGTTACATATGTGCAAGACCTTCCGTGTATCCGATAGTATTCCAAATGTTCAACAGGTAATTCGAAGAGTATGTAAAAATGAAAAAGTGTGCAACTATATTAAAACTTGGTACAGGTATGTTGTAATACCCATGAGTATGAACTTTGGTATGAGATGAACTCCTGGTAAGAATGTTAATAAGTAACTTGTGTCTAAGATACATAATGATATTTATGTTAACTTATGTGGAGTAGTTATATGATTAATGAATGATTTATGTTGCTTATTATTTGCATGCAAACTTACTAAGCTATAAAGCTTACTCCCCTTTTCTTTCCATTCCTTATAGTGTCGCCAAGCTAGCTTGGGATTGAGGAACATTAGAGCTCGATTCACACTATCAAACGATTGTTTTGGGTATACTTGGTTTCAATGTTTTGAGTATGGCATGTATAGGGACTTGGTCATTTTTTTATGTATCATATTGGTTTAGCCAAATGTGTTGGCATTATAATGGTTAATGATTCATTTTGTTTATGTTTGGCTAATATTGGTTAAGTATATAATCATATGATGATGTTTCCATGAATGTGTACTTTGCATGGTTTAAGATGATAAGTATGAGATGTTGAATATGATAGGAAATAGCATGTAATTGATGTGTGGATGACTTGTTTGTGCCTGATTTGGTTGTATGTATATGCTTGGATTGGTGTTGCTTGTTGTTGTGTCAGTTGGTGCAAGTAAGGGTGGCAAAATGGCTTGTAAATAGCCTTCTTTTGCACACGGGCAGAGACACGGCCGTGTGTCTCAGCGATGTGAAAGACACGGCCTAGAGACATGGGCGTGTGTCCAGGGTGTGTAACACCCCTAACCTGTATCCATCGCTGAAAAAGGGTTATGAGGTATTACCAAACGAAACATAACTTTTAGACATTCATGGATACAACTATGATTTACTCGTTCTAACTTACCATATTTGAACATATTCTAAACCAAACCAAATATTTTGAAGTTACATATAAGTTAATTAACATTCAAATATAATCGTTATCAAATGACTGGATATAAACATATGAATTAAAACATCTCATAATTTATTTCATAAGACTGAACATACATGCCACCTTATTACAAATTTATCTAAACCAACTCACTTATAATAATAGAACCTAAGTTACTATTCATATGGTCATGTTTCTAAACTTTAGTCAAACATATATAACATGCTAACCACGTATGTCTTATTTAATGTCAACTTCCAATATGCTCAAACACTTTACAAGCATGAAACATATCTATGAAACAATCCGAATAATCAAACATATTATTTTACCAATCACAACATCACATCATTTATATATATAGGTACAATACATAATAGCTATTCATCCAATAATTTTTTAGCAAACCAACACCAAGTTTTAACATGCTATTATCACTTATCAAGTAAATTAACAAAAGTCATATTCAATACTAATTTAATATTTACATATTCGGCTAAATATATTTATATAAATCCCTATAGCCAAAGCAATCTAATTTTCTCATCAAAAAAATAACACTTCAATTATTTAACATCCACCAAAAGTTAATTCACCTTGTTGGCCAAATCTAAACAGAGCCATTTCACAAACTATTCATTATGCTTAACATTTCATTTATAAACAATGAACAAAGGTAATAATCTTATATCTTTATCTATTCCATTCCACAACCGAATATCCACACTCCAACTCATATTCATTTACATATACATAACATAGCTTATAAGGACATATATATTATGGCAAAAACACATCCATCAACTAAATCACTACTCAAGCCGATTTATATAGCCAAGCACACCACACACATATACCATGCATATAATTTCCAAAATGAGCTAAATACATGACCGATTACACATCATAACTAACATCATTATCAAGCCATTTCCAAAGCATATAACACCTATCATAAATACCATTCATTCATAGTACGTAGCATTATAATCAAAATGAACTTAAACCATATTCAAACATAACCAAATTCAAGCATAGAAGTTAAGCCATTTTCGCATGGCTTAAATTATACATAAACAAAATTTTAACATTTTAAAAATATAATCCAGCCTATACATGCCATAGATTAAAAAATTCAACTTATGAAATACCGAAGACAGTCAATAGTGTCATGGACTTTGCTGACGTTCCCCGAGCTCATAACTAAACTCCAAAATCTATAAAACAAAGGTAAACATAAACACACACCATAAGCTATCATAGCTTAGTAATTCATAAGCAAATAAACAATTCAATGACATAATCAACTCTTTTAAACTAAACCAAATTATACTATTATAATCATTTTAAACCTCAATCTTATGATTTCACGTATATCATATACTTTCACATACAAACTTATTTATGGCTAAATACATATATATTATCAAAGTATCTTTCGATTTCAAAGCTAAATATCATTATGTGACCAAGTACATTTATACGCATATACATATACTCATGAATCAAAATATAATACCATATGCATATACATAGCAATGGCCGAATATACTTCACAAGGCACATATATTCACATTAGTAACTTATGTAATTTACATCACATACATAATGGTCAACTTACCTTATTTTTCAAATAGATAATCAACTAACTCATACCTGGTCGTTTTATCTCATTTTAACCTTCGATCATAACTTATTATTGCCCGTTGAACCATTCAAAATCAAATAGGATACTCAGATAGTCACATATATAGAACAATGCCAACGTCCCAGACGCGGTCTTACATGCTATCTCATATCGATGCCACTGTCCCAAACAGGGTCTTACACGAATCAATACGATACTGATGTCCCTGACATGGTCTTACACGTAACCACATATATCGATGCCAACGTCCCAGACGTGGTCTTACACGAAAACACATATCAAAATCCTACGGTTCGTACGAGGCTTTTGGACGTCATACCTCAATCGAATCGAACTCATAAATTTAAATCCCAAGTATATACGCATTCGGTCATGATATATAAATACTTATAAAATTCAATTCAACATTTTAAGTTTACATTTGTTCAAAATTAACAGCATTTACTTACTTATAAACTTACATCGGGTGATGAAAATCGGAACGGGACGGCTAACCGACAACTTTAGTTTCCCTCGATCCAAATCTGATTTCTTTGGTTCTTGATCTAAACATATTCAAATTAAACTCATTCAAACATATTGTCACTCAATTTAGTCCAAAAACACATAAATGGGCAAATTACTAGTTTACCCTGACATTTTACAGTTTTTACAATTTAGTCTAAATTGTATAAAACACAAAACATGCAAAATTTGAGTACACCATGCTTAGGCCGAATCTTCCTTATGTTCATACAAGTCCATACATTTTAGTTATTTCACATTTTAGTTCTTCAAATTATTATTTTTTCAATTTAGTCCTAATTACTCAAAATCATCAAAAATTCCAATACAAAACATGTCAATCTAAAACATATATTTCATATTTCATCAACTAACATCACATAGCTCAAATATTCATCAATGACATAACTTAAAATATTCATCAAAATTAAAAATTCAAGCACGGGCTTTGTAGATAACATAGCAACGATCTCAAAAACGTAAAAATTATTAAAAACTGAACTAAAACTCACCTTGAATTAAGCTTTGATAATGGTCGAATACCTAAGCTTTGTTTTCTTTTTCTTTTCTTTAGTTTCGGTCATGAAAGAAATAATGAACAAAAACGGTTTTTAATTATGTTTTAATATAACATTTAATAACATTTTAATCATTTTACTTAAATAACCTTTAACATTTAATATATAATCCTTCTAATGGTTGTCCACAATCGTCCATCACATAATATATTGGACTAATTGCAACTTAAAACCTCCATATTAAAAGAACAAAAACTATTTGGCCCTTTCAGAATTAACCACCAAATTTTCATTTTACGCGATTAAGCCCTTTTTATTAAATCGACACTCAAACAGAAAAATTAAAACAAGAAAATTTCACAGATATAAAATTCACACATAATAAACAAATAAAATAATATTAAAATATTTTTTGACTCAAATTCGTGGTCCTGAAACCACCGTTCCGAATAGGGTCAAAATCGGGCCGTTATAGGGTGTGTGAAGTCTGCACCTATTTTATGAAAATTTTCGAAAATTAAATTCGCCACACAGCCTATCACACGGGCATGTGACTTGGCCGTGTGTCTTCAATTTGTTGATGATGTCATAAATAGATAGTTCCACGGGTTAGGGACACGGTCGTGTGTGACCACACGGCCTACCCACACGGGCATGTCCCAAAGCCACACGGGCGTGTGACCCTTATTTTGATGAAAAATTTTCTAAGTGTTAGGAAGTTTTCTAAAGTTCTCGATTTAGTCCCGAACCATTCCTAATGCATGTTATGGGCCTCGTAGGCTCGTATGAGGGACAATATAAATGTTTTTGAAAAGTTTTAAATTTGAGTGGAAATTCATTTCTCGATTTTGAATGTTTGTTTGAGTTTAAGTCCGGTTACACCTCGTACCTTGCTCCAGCGTCGGTTACAGGTAAGGTGTTACATTTAGTTGATCAAAGCTAAGGTTTAGTCTGTTCTCGGACTAATGTAGCATGTGTACGAGTCTAGCTATACTTTCCATATATAAATTGTGATAGTGTGACGACTCCTGACAATTTTAAATTGTGTTTTCATATAGTAATGGATCCCAAACAAGTTGTGGTGGATGATGTAGAAAGTAATGCGCCAGGTCCCGCCCAAGGGACAATGCCAATTGAGAGTAAACCCATAATTGTGAGTCAAGGAGGAGAGGCTCAGGAAGCCTTCTTCCAAATGATGAGCGAGTGGTTTTCAGGGTTCGTTCGAACAAACCCGGTCGCTCAACAACAACATGCTCCACCCCCTCCTAATCCTCAACCTGTCCCCATGGTGCCTCAAGGTATGGACTTTATGAGATTGAATAGAACCCCGATTAATAAGATCAGAAAACAAAGGGCTGTTGAATTTAGAGCAAATGCCAATGATGATCCCGAAAAAGTAAAATTTTGGCTTGAGAGTTTTATTAGAGTATTCGATGAGTTATCTTCTACACCCGACGAATGCTTAAAATGTGTTGTATCTTTACTGAGGGACACAGCATATCACTGGTGGAAAACACTAGTATTTGTGGTCCCGGAAAAGAGGGTTACGTGGGAATTCTTTGTGGAGGAGTTCCGAAAGAAGTATATCAGTGAGTGATGCATTAATCAAAAGCGTAAAGAATTTTTTGAGATGAAACAGGGCCGTATGTCAGTCGCTGAATACTAAAGAGAGTTTGTTTGGCTCAGCAAGTATGTTAGAGAGTGTGTCTCCTCCGAAGCTATTATGTGGGGCTTAATGAAGACACGAGACTTTTAGTCGGTATTCTTGAGTTGAAAGAAGTTGTTGTGCTCATTGATCGGGCTTGTAAAGCAGAGGAACCGACCAAAGAAAAGAGAAAAGTCGAGTTTGAGGCTAGAGATGCAAGAAAGAGGCCGATGGGTAAGTTGTTCCAGTCTCAGTCTAAGAAATCTAGAGAAATGCATTCTCATTCTTATGCTTCAGTTAGGTTTTCAAATATAAATCGTGGGAATCAGTATTTAGGTTATAAAGCTCAGACTACTTTTATTACGAGCATTGGAAATTGACCCAATAGATCTAGATGCCCCCACTATGGAAGATGTTACACCGGCAAGTGCCGAATGAATGATCGAGCTTGTTTAAAGTGCGGTTCCCAATATCATTTCATTAAAGATTTCCCTGAGATGACTGAAAAAGAAAAGTTTTAGAATACAAGGCCGAGTAATACTACTTCTAGAGGGAGACCCCTGAGAAATACCGGGAGTAGAGCTAGTAGCAAAAAAATGTGACGAAGGATTCAACAGGGAGATCCGACACTAGAGCACTGGCTAAAACTTATTCTATTCATGCTTGTGAAGACGTATCTTCTCCCGATGTTATCAACGATACTTTTTCTCTTTATGATACTATTGTTATTGCTTTGATTGACCCGAAATCTACCCATTCATATGTATTTATGAATTTGGTAATTAGTAAGAATATGCCTGTTGAGTCTACGAAATTTATGATTAAGGTGTCAAACCCTTTAGGCAAGTATGTAGTAGTTGATAATGCAAGAAATGTCCTTTGATGATTAGAGGCCACTGTTTTCCGGCTGACTTACTTGTTTCTGTTTGATGAATTTGATGTTATTTTGACTATGGGTTGTTTGACTATACATGATACTATAGTAAATTGTAGACGGAATGTCATTGAATTGAGATGTGAAAATGGTGAAATTCTTCGGGTTGAATCTGATGAGTTAGATAGATTGCCAATTGTGATTTCTTCAATGTTTGCTCAGAAATGTTTAAGAAAAGGTTATGAAGCCTATCTTGCCTATGTGCTAAATAAGAAAGAATCTGAATTGAAAATTGAATCAGTGCCAGTAGTGCTTGAATATTCGAATGTGTTCCCAGAAGAATTTTCAGGTTTGCAACCGATTAAAGAAGTTGAATTTTCTCCCTAGGATTACATCAATATCGATAAAATTCGTATAGGATGGCCCTGACCGAATTGAAGGAGTTGAAAACTCAATTACAAAAACTAATAGATAAGGGTTTTGTGAGACCAAGTTATTCTCCCTGGGGTGCACCGGTATTGTTTGTAAAGAAGAAAGACGGATCTATGAGACTTTGCATCGATTATCGACAGCTTAATAAAGTGACCATAAAGAACAAATATCCCTTGCTGAGAATTGATGATTTGTTTGATCAGCTGAAAGGGGAAACAATGTTTTCAAAGATAGATTTGAGATCCGGATACTACCAGTTACGAGTTAAAGAGTCGTACGTGCCAAAGACTACCTTTAGAACAAGGTATGGGCACTATGAATTTCTTGTTATGCCTTTCGGACTAACAAATGCTCCGCAGTTTTTATGGACTTAATGAACCGAATTTTCTGACCATATTTAGATAAGTTTGTGGTTGTTTTTATTGATGACATACTGATCTATTCTTGAGATGAGGCAGAGCATGTAGAGCACTTGAGAACTATTTTGCAAACTTTTAGAGAAAAACAGTTGTATGCTAAGTTTAGTAAAAGTAAATTTTGGCTTTGAGAAGTCATATTTTTGGGGCCATATTGTCTTGGTGATGGTATTCAAGTTGATCCCAGTAAAATTTCGACAATTGTTTATTAGAAACCACCAAGAAATGTGTCTGAAGTTAGAAGCTTTTTAGGCTTAGCTAGTTACTACCGCCAGTTTGTCAAAGGGTTTTAGATGATTACTATTCCTATGACAAAATTCTCGCAAAAAGATGTCAAGTTTGAATGGTCTAAAAAATGTCAGCAAAGTTTTGAGAAGTTGAAGGCATTATTGACTGAGGCACCGGTTTTAGTGCAACCTAGACCAGGAAAGGAATTTGTGATTTATAGCAACACATCACTGAATGGACTAAGATGTATGTTGAGGCAAAAAGGCAAGGTGATAGCTTATGCCTCGAGACAATTGAATCAACATGAGAAGAACTACCCGACGCATGATTTGAAATTAACCACTATTGTGTTTGCCTTGAAGATATGGCGAAACCATTTGTACGGTGAGAAATGTCATGTTTTTACCAACCATAAGAGTTTAAAGTATTTGATGACACAGAACTTGAGCTTAAAGCAACGAAGATGGCTCGAGTTGTTGAAAGATTATGAGTTGGTGATTGACTATCACCCAGGTAAAGTGAATGTAGTCGCATACGCCTTAAGTAGGAAGACTTCGTTTGCTTTAAGAGAAATGAACATGAGATTGACCTTATCTGATGATGGTTCTATTCTAGTCGAGTTGAGAGCTAGGCCAATGTTTATTCAACAGATTTGTGAAGCCCAGAAATGGTACAGTGAATTACAAGCCAAGAGAGCTTATTGTGAATCGGTTAGTGATTCAGATTTTCATGTCAGGCCTGATGAATGTTTGATGTTTCGAGGTAGAGTTTGTATACCAAAGAATGATGAACTTATTCATAAAATTCTTCATTAAGTGCATAATGGTTGTTTATCTGTGCATCCGGGTAGTGTGAAAATGTATAATGATTTGAAGATAATGTATTGGTGATCGGGCATGAAAAGAGATATCTCTGAGTTTGTTTCGAGATGTCTGATTTGCCAACAAGTGAAAGACAAAAACCAAGTGCCTTTGGGTTTACTTCAGCCAGTGATGGTGCCCGAGTGGAAATGGGATAGGATTACAATGGATTTTGTAACGGGTTTGCCTTTGACTCTGAAAAAAAAAGATGTCGTCTGGGCTATTGTTGATAGATTGATTAAGTCGGCTCATTTTATATTGATACGTACTGATTATTCACTTGATTAGCTAGCTAAGCTATACATTGCTGAGATTGTGATATTGCAGGGGTACCTATTTCTATTATTTTGGATAGAGATCCGAGGTTTACTTCGAGGTTTTGGAAAAAGTTACAAGAAGCCTTGGGTACGAAATTGAATTTTAGTACAGCTTTCCATCCACAAATTAATGGTCAATCCAAGAGAGTAATTCAGACTTTAGAATATATGCTTTGATGTTGTATTCTAGAATTCCAAGGTAATTGGGAAAAATATCTGCCGTTGGTTGAATTTGCCTACAATAACAATTTTCAGTCAAGCAAAAAAATGGCGCCTTATGAGGCATTGTATGGCCGAAAATGCCAAACTCCATTGTACTGGACAGAGTTCAGAGAGAATCAGATTCATGGGGTTGACTTAGTTAGAGAAATTGAAGAAAAAATAAGGGTGATCCATGATTGTTTGAAAGCTGCTTCAGATAGACAAAAGTCGTATGCAGATTTGAAAAGAAAAGAGATTGAATTTCAGATCGGTGATAAGATATTTTTGAAACTATCTCCATGGATGAAAATTCTAAGATTTGACCATAAAGTCAAGTTAAATCCGCGATTTAATAGGTCGTATGAGATTACCGAAAGAATAGGACAGGTAGCATATCAGTTAGCTTTGCCATCTGAGTTGGAGAGGATCCACAATGTCTTTCATGTGTCTATTTTGCACCGTTATAGACCAGACCCTTCGCATGTGATTTCACTGACAAAAGTTGAGATTCGTTCGGATATGACTTACGGTGAGGAACCGATCAAGATATTATCCCGGGAAGTCAAACAATTGAGAAATAAAAGTATAACTCTTGTGAAAGTGTTGTGAAAAAGACATGGGGTTGAAGAGGCTACTTGGGAACCCGAAGAGGCTATGAGAAAATAGTACCCACACTTATTTTCTAGTACGATTTTCGGGGACGAAAAACCCTAAAGGGGGAGAATTGTAACAGCCCAATTTCGAGGCTAGTCAGAATAGTGGTTTCGGGACCACGAATCTGACGTAGAAAAATCCATTTTTATTATATTTTGACTACATTTTTATGGAACTATTCTGTGAAAATCTCGTTCGAAAATTTTGACGTTTGGACACTCAATTTAGCAAAAAGGACTAAATTGTAAAATGTACAAAGGTTTAGTTCTACATGCTAGAGGTGTCCAATTGCTATGAGATTTTAAATTAGAGGTCCTTAGATGATAATTAGACGATTTTTAAGTTAGTGGACAAAAATGGACATGGAGTGATAAAATTTTAAAGAAGGGTAAAAAGGGCATCTTGGTCATTTGGTAAATAAAAGAATAAAAAGGGAAAATAATGTCAAAATTGGTGTCCATCTTCTTTACCATAGCTGAAATTCTCAAGCTCTCCATAGCTAGGGTTTCTTCAACTTTCAAGCTTGATAGTAAGTGCATCATAGCCCCGTTTTTAATACTTTTTACGTTTTTGAAGTCGTATTCACCCAATCTTTCCATGTCTACCACTATTTTGAAGTAGGGTTCATGTTTAAAATTTTACCCATGTATGAAATGCATGTGTTTTGATGTTTAATGGTATAAAATTAAAGCTTGATGTGTAACAAACAACTTTTACTAAGTGATTTTCCATGAAAACACCTAAAAAGGACCTATTTGTAAAAAGTTGTAAAATGGGTAGTAAAAATCTGATTTGATGAAATATTTTGGCTGATATGAGGATGTATATGGTTCAGCTAGGCTTGGGTAACCAAGAAATTGAATTCATTTCATTCTTTCGAGCGTAAGGACAAAAATGTAAATATGTCAAAGTTTACGGGCAAAAATGTAATTTTTCCATAAGTTGGTTTTTGGACAGCATTGAGTAAAGTGATCATTAAATAATTTAAATTTGCTATTATAGATCAAGAAAAACGTAGTTCAAACCTTGATCGAGGGAAGAACAATGTTACGACAATTAGGTCCAATTCTTACTATTTTGTACCGAGGTAAGTTTGTTTGTAAATAATGCAATGTTATAATATGTATTTAATGCTTAGTTTTGCACAAATTGTAGGATTGTTTCTATGGAAATATTCAACGAAGTTTCGACGATGAGAAAAAATTCCCGACTGAACCTTAGGAATAATTTAATATACAAGTGACATGTCACTAGGAAACCATAATATGTGATTTGTGTGAATCCGAGTGCTGGTCATGTACATCCTACCAGTGGCTGGGTAGTCCGTTATAAGTTGCGGATACCTGACAGCTTGTGTGAGCAACTCGTGTAGCTACGTCTTGACTGACAATTTGTGTGAGCAGTCCCGTGATTAACTCGTGTGTAAGCCCACGTGTCATGAGATGTGATGTAACACCACTCGCCTGGGACAGGGTTCGAGGTGTTACCTGACTTAAACTCAATCAATCACACAAAAACCGTGCCGTAAAATTTCAATCAATTTAAAACTTTTCTTTTCACATGCAATCTGTCCCATATATGGGCTTACAAGGCCCAAAACATACATCTGGGGTGGTTCGGGACCCAACCGAGAACTCGTGAAAAACTTAGAAAATCTCTTGCATCAAGGCTTCACATGCCCGTGTGGGTATAGAGAACATGCCCGTGTGCTAAGGACACGCCCGTGTCCTGAACTCGTGTCCAAAAACCTGGACATTCTGCCAAAACCACACGACCAAGGCACACGCCCGTGTCCTATGACTGTGTCCTACAACCATGCATACTGACTTGAAAAACTTAGGTGTAGGGGACACACGGTTGGACAACACGCCCATGGGGGTAGACCGTATGTCACACACGGTCTAGACACACGCCCGTGTGTCTACCCGTGTGGACAATTACAAGGCTATTTTCCAAGCCATTTGTCACCCTCACAACATGTGCACACATACTTATCCAATAACATACAACATGGCATAAATGAGCTCTTAAACATCTACAAACATGTTATGCTCAAGTCATTTTCTTATGCAATAAATATCATAGAATTTGCTCCCATCATTATCACATACTAGTCATAACTATCATTACATCACAAACCTTATGTCCATCACTAAGCATACATAATCATTTCCACAAACCATTCATGAGGCATTATTAACTATTTACCAATCACCTAATCTTGCATCAGTTACTAACTCATCAATGAATCTCATTTCAATCTCTAGGCATACATGCTATAAGCCACATCACAAGAGATAGTATCATACATATATATGAATAAACATTTAGGCCCACAACATCATTAGCCAACATAGGCCAATTCACATGGCTACAACACTTTATCAATACAAGCCAACACCTTTGGCTAAATCATAATATCACATACTCAACATTAAAACCTTATACATGCCATAGACTCGAAACATTAGGATTTACTTCCACCAATAGCGTGAACTCGACAGTGTGATAATATCTCTGACGAACTCCAACCCGAGCAAACCTGGAAACCCTATAGAACATGGGAAAGAAGGGGGGTAAGCTTTACGCTTAGTAAGTTCATATAAAAACAATTAGCAGCTCATTTACATGTTTTATCAATGTTTACAACATATACTCAAGTTCACGACAAGCTGTCTTCCTGAGCAATAGTCACTAAATTATTAATATCTAGAGCTACGAAACACCAAATTAAGTTCTGTTAATTTTCCTTGAAACTAAACTCATGTTCATTTCTACCATAAATTTTCCAGAATTTTTGGTTTATCCAATTAGTACATTTTATTCCATAAATTTGCAACTGATTCACTGTATGACAGTTCAGAGCTTTCTACATTAAAGTTCAAATATCTCATAGCACAGGACTCAAATAATGTTCTCATCTATTTCTCTTGAACTAGACTAATTAAGGATTCTAAGAATATAAATCATAACTCATAACCATTTGTTTACACTTTATAATGATTTTCTAAAATCAAAATAGGGGATCTCGAACTCATTCTAACTCTGTCCCATGCAACATCAAATATCTCATTATAGGAAATTCTTTTTCTTACACGTTTTTTATAAGAAACTAGACTCAATAAGATTTATTATCATATTTTATTCAGCTTCTAACTCATTTTATAATATGTTTGGTGTATTTTCAAATTTACACCACTGCAATAGCCCAACACTGTCCAGGCTAATTTATTCATTCATAATTATTGTTCACCAAATTAATACAACATCATATCATCTATCATGGTAAGAACACATAGCTATGCATCATAAGCATGGACCCATAATCTCATTGTCATCAAATATCAAATACTTATTCCAAATCATGCCATTTCCATAGTATTCACCAAATACTATAAATATCATAGATTATCACATATCAAGGTATTACTCATAAGCTTAGTGTACATACCTATAGCAACTCGTGATAAAATATATAATCATACCATCTTTAACATGCTATCCTTAGAGCTTTCACCACATCATCCATTAGATTACCCATTGGACACTTGGGACGCTAAAGGATGTTCAGAATTATCATGCGCCGAATAGAATGCCCCAAGCCATGTCCCTCACATGGTCTTACATGGATCCACATATCGTTGCCATATCTTGGATATGGTCTTATACGAGGTTTCATGTTAGTGTCAATTCCATGTCCTGGACATGGTCTTATACTAGTACACATATCATCACCTTTTTATTGAATCCTGATAAGTCAATTCCAATAGAGGCATACATCCACATTTCGTGCAATATCAAGTATTAAGCACATCATAATGAAATTGAGCATTACTTTCATACAAACTTCTAACATTTTAGATCATACACTTAATGCCATAATAATAAAGAATTTTAATTCAAGCATGATATTGCATTATTGTTACCATACGAACTTACTTTGATACCACAAAGGTGAAAAGGACGTAATCATCCCTTAATCGATTTCTTTCCATTCTAAGTCCAAATCTCGATTTTCAACATCTAAAACATCACATTTAGCTTATTAAAACTATGTACTA
This sequence comes from Gossypium hirsutum, assembly GCF_007990345.1. Classification (NCBI taxonomy): domain Eukaryota; kingdom Viridiplantae; phylum Streptophyta; class Magnoliopsida; order Malvales; family Malvaceae; genus Gossypium; species Gossypium hirsutum. The sequence continues at coordinate 23,440,233 of NC_053435.1, read as the reverse complement.
ATCAAATTAGTCCACTAACACACTTTGGAAAAATTTACAATTTTGCCCCTCTATTTTGCCAAAATTACCAAATTGCCCCTAGGCTCGAAAAATGATTTTTTATTCAATTTCTTTACTCCTTAAGCCTAGATAAATCATTTTCATAACTATGGAAACTCACAAAAATCATTATTACACATACTAACACCTTATCTTACAACTTGGCAAACTAGCCCTTTTTAAGGTGTTTTCATGCAATTTCTTTCACAAAAGTTGTTTATTAGCAACTAGGACTCATAATATTCCATAAAAACACAGAAAAAAACATGTTTACTCTCATGGAAAAACCTTAGACTCTTCATCATTTTGCAAACTAGACCCCTCATATGAAAGCTCATGCTTTAGGGGTTCCAAAAATGTAAAAACCATCAAGAAACAACCAAAGATCACTTACTTGTTAGGGCTTAAACTGGCTGAAAATTTAAAACTTAAAACGCCCATTCTTTGCTGCCATTTTCGTGAGGAAGAAGAAGAAATGAAAGAGAAATGACATTTTATTTCTTTTCCTTATTTTATTACAAATTAGTCAATTAAAACACTTAAAAGCCACAAAATTTGGCTTTTTGACCAATTGGTCTCGCCTTGGCCGGCCACACACTCAAAAAAGGTCTAATTTCCCTTTAAATGCCTCCAATTTTAGTTCTCTAGTCTATTAACACATTTAGTCATTAACACACAACTTTTACCTTTTACGCGATTTAGTCCTTTTTCGAAATTGGACTAGAAATCGCTAAAATTAACTTACCAAAATTTACATGCACTTATAAAATTATATTATAACACGTAAAAAAATACTAAAATAATTTTCTCTGGCCTCGGAATAGTGGTTCCAAAACCACTCTTCCGACTAGGCCCAAAATCCGGTTGTTACATATAAGGTAACATTGGCTACATATGTGGCACTTATGTGCAAGGCCTTCCGTGTATCCAGTAGTATTCCAAGTGTTCAACAGGTAATCTGAAGAGTATGTCAAAGATGACAAAGTGTGCAACTATATTTTGAGTTGGTACAGGTATGTATGTAAAACCCATGAGTATGAAATTTGGTATAAGATGAACTCTTGGTAAGAATGCTAATGAGTAAGTTATGTCTACGATGCATGATGATATTTATGTTTACTTATATGGAGTAGTTATATGATTAATGAATGATTTAAGTTGCTTATTATTTGCATGCAAACTTAATATGCTCTAAAGCTTACTCCCCTTTTCTTTCCATTCCTTATAGTGTCACCAAGCTAGCTCGAGGACTAAGGAATGTCGGAGCTCGATACACACTATCAAATCATTGTTTTGGGTATACTTGGTTTCAATATTTTGAGTATGGCATGTATAGGGACTTGGTCATTTTTTTACGTGTCATATTGGTTTAGCCAAATGTGTTGGCATTGTAATGGTTAATGATTCATTTTGTATATGGCCATTGAATTTGGCTAATATTGGCTAAGTATATAATCATATGATGATGTTTCCATGAATGTGGACATTGCATGGTTTAAGATGATAAGTATGAGATGTTGTATATGATAGGAAATAACATGTAATAGATGTGTGGATGACTTGTTCATGGCTGATTTGGTTGTATGTATACGCTTGGATTGGTATTTCTTGTTGTTGTGCAGGTTGGTGCAAGTAAAGGTGGCAAAATGGCTTGGTAAATAGCTTTCTTTTGTCCACATGGGCAGAGACACAGTCGTGTGTCTCAGCCGTGTGAAAGACACAGCCTAGAGACATGGGCGTGTGTCCAGGGCATGTGAAGTGTGCACCTATTTTATGAAAAATTTTGAAAATTAAATTCGCCACATGACCTATCACACGGGCATGTGACTTGGTCGTGTGACTTCAATTTGTTGATGATGTCATAAACAAAGAGATACATGGGTTAGGGACAAGGGCGTGTGTGACCACACGACCTACCCACACGGGCATGTCCCAAAGCCACACAAGCGTATGACCCCTATTTTGATGAAAAATTTTCTAAGTGTTGGGAAGTTTTTAAAAGTTCTCGGTTTAGTCCCGAACCACTCCTAATGCATGTTATAGGCCTCATAGGCTCGTATGAGGGACAATATGAATGTTTTTGAAAAGGTTTTAAATTTGAGTGGAAATTCATGGCTCGATTTTGAATGTTTGTTTGAGTTTAAGTCTGGTAATGCCTCATACCTTGCTCCAGCGTCAGTTACGGGTAAGGGGTGTTACAAATCGTATTATCTTTCAGATTGTAGAATAATCCTTATTTTGTTCCTTTTAGATATCCTACAAACATGCACAATTTTGTCTGTGCATCCAACTTCTTTGCATCCTTATATATCCAAAATGTGTGTTGGAAAATCCCAAATTCTAAAGTGGTTTAAAACGGTTTTCTTTCAGTGCCACAATTCATAAGGTGTCTTACAAGAAGACTTAGTTGGCACATCATTCAAAATATAGCAAGCCATTTGTCTTGCATATCCCCAGAAGGAAGTAGGAAGTTTTGAATAGCTTAACATTGAAAGAACCATGTCAAGCAAGGTTCTATTCCTTCTCTCAGCTACGCCATTCTATTGTGGACTACCCGGTGCAGTAAATTGAGATAAAATCTCATTCTCTATGAGGTATATTAAGAACTCATCAGAAAAATATTCCCCACCTCAGTAAGACCAAAGATTCTTTATAGATAAACCTAAATACTTTTCCACTTCCACGCGAAACTCTCAAAATTTATCAAAGGTGTTGCTTTTACTGTGGATTAGATGTATACATTTATATCAAGAAAAGTATTCGATAAAAGTCATGTAATAATCGTAACTTCCTTGGGGACTAATGCTCATGAGACTGCATACATCAGTGTGCACAAGTTCTAAAGGTTGGTTAGCCTTTGTACCTTTCGCATTAAAAGACCTCTTAGTCATTTTACCTTCCAAGCAATATTCACATTGTGGAAGACTAACTTCCTTAAGCATATTTAAGGGACCATCTTTTATGAGTCTAGTGATTCTTTCTTGGTTAATATGACCAAGTATTAAGTGTCATAGGTACCCCTCATTAAAGTGAGAAGTTTTAATCTTTTTATTCACTATTTTAGTTTAAAGCATTGAGTAGTTGTTTGGTTTAATAAAGTAGAGATTATTTTCAATCCATCCATTACAGATTAAATAACAATTTCTTTGAATAACAATCTCTTTATTGAATGTCATAAAATAAATATGCTATAAAAATTAAATTCTCTTAAAATGAGGTACATAAAACACATTTTTTAAAACAATTTTCCTAAAATTATCAAAATGTAAAATAACTTCTCCCACAGCTTCAGTTGAAACCTAACTCCCATATCTGGTCTGCAACAAGAGGCTCCTATCACACAGACTTCTTATTTCACTGAGCCCCTATAAAGAAACACACACATGGTTAATGTCTCTAGAATCAATAACCCAATTGTCAATAGATTCTTCCACTAAGCAAGCTTCAACCGTACAGAGTTCCATGCATTTTCCCTTTTCGATTAGGTAGGTAATTCAAATACTACTTGCAATTTTATTTGAAATGCCCTTTCCTGTTATGGAAGAAACATTTGATCTTTTTAGAATCTTTTGACTTCTTAGCCTTCTTTCTATCCACACAAGGTAGAACCGGAGACTTAGTCGGTTTCTTCTTTCCCTTACATTTATGTTTCCCCTTAAAGGATGAGGGGCCCACGGCTAAGTTTGTCTCAAGTTTCTTTTGAACCTACTAACCATCATTCAGCATCAACTCATAAAACTATAATTCCTTCATGAGTTGAGTCAAGGTAAGTGCCTTCTTCCCTAAGTTTTCAGTGGCCCTAAAACCAGCAAACGCTTTGGTTAAGGATTTGAACAGTATTTCAATTTGTGTGTTCACGTATAGTACAACCCCATTGTCCTCCACTTCCACAAAGAATCCCATAAGCTTAAGCATATGTTCTTTGATAGAAGTGACAGTTTTCTATTGAAATTTTATCAAATTTTTAATAGCGGATTATCGAGCCAATACAACTTGGGAGCAGATCCTCTAAATTTTTCATGATCTCTTTAGCAGTACGAAAATTCTCATGTTGCTTTTACAACACACTACTCTTGTTCACTAACATATAACATCGACCAGTTGAGTCAGAATCTCTCCAGCGATTTCTTGCTTTGGGCTGAGCTTCTGGAAGGCACATTTCATCAAGAACGAATTTGTGTTTCTTACAGTTGAGAACTATCAACAAGTTCTGTTTCCATTCTCAAAAGTTACCCTCATTTAATTTATTTTCAGGAAGAATGCTAATAAGAGGAGTAGGAGACATATTTGAAATAAAAAAAATAAAGATTCACTAATTACTATCTTTGTATTAAGAAATTGTTTTTCATTTCAGCAACATATCAAGAATGTATATGATGCATACGTCTTGTATTAAAACCTTGAAAAAATATTTTTTCATTACTATGATCATTCTTAAACCCATCAACTAGGTTGCCTTGAGGTCCCATGATTAACTAGCAAGAACATGGATTACATCCAATCATTTTGTGAATCTTAATTCTCAAGACTCCATATAAAATAATGACCGTTTAACATTTGGCCATCATCTCTAGCTTAAATATCATTTCTTGGGAAACTATTTAATAAGAGATGATATTAAGTGTGTAACTAGACTTGATCATGGGCCACACCACCTGGCTTAGCCCGAAGGCCTACTGAAAAATGGGCTTAGGCAAAAAATGATACCCGTTTTCTAGACAGGTCGAGCCTTGGGTAAGAAAATTTTGGCCTAGGCCCGGCCCGAACTAAAAGCCTAATTGCCCTTAGTTTTCTTTTCCTCTTCAGCTAACTACTCCTAATTTCTAATCCCTAATTTATTTTCCTCTATACTGCTACTGTTTCTTCTATCGTTGTGTTCACCACTATATTTGTGTTGATAAAACCTGTTTGCTTTCTTGAAATTGTAATATTATTTTCTTGAACTTGCTTGCTTGTTTAAAAGATGATGGGACTTAGCATCCCATGCTGGAAACTAAACTAATAAAAAAATAAGGCATATTGACAAATAAAGAAATTTCATATTTCATAGATAAACTAGACTGCACTTTAGAGATTGTAAATCCTAAGCTTTATTATACAAGCCTAGAGTGCATCTTTTACCCTAATTAAAAACTAGTTAAAAGCTTATACATAATTGATTTGCTAAGTAAGAAGTTGGGAACGATGAGTGGTTGAAATGACATTGGATGATTAATACACGCTTGAAGTGGCAGCTGTGGTATGGTGAAGTATTTGAAATGCATAGCAATGGCTAGAGGGTTGTGCCATGCCTTCATGATCTGGTTTTGTTATAGCTTTGAGCTTAGGATATGCCAGCAACTTGTAATGTTGCATGTTATTCTATTCAATCATTTTCTAGAAAGTAATATAGTGAATGGAGCTTTTTACACCTGCATTGTTGTTTGATAGTTTTAGTACCAATGGCGGTAGTCAATGATGTTCTTAAGTGTTTTGCCTAGAATAATGTCTTAAATCTTTATGCATTTGGCTCCACTTTATTTTGTTGAGGCACAGTCTTTCAATTTTATCAATGCGATTGTTGTTGTTTTTTAAATAATATGGAGACACAGGAACTTCAAATGCACTAATTTAATAATTTGACTGATTTGGTTTATCTTTGTTTAAATTTAAATTTAAAATGTGAAGGTTGTGTATTTAATTTTGTACGTATTTATAGTTGTATTTATCAATTTTTACTAATTTTGTTCTTATCAAATAATAAATTTATTTATTAAGTTGTTATTTTCAAAATTTTATGTAGTAAAATTATTACTATATGTAAGGTTATTAAATTTACATATTATTCATTAAATTCTTGTTAATGGACTAATTTGTGTAATGAATAAAATTCTAAAATACGATAAATATTGAGACTAAAAATGAATTAATTTTACAATTTGTGTATAATATTAGTGAGTTAATTTAAAATAAACAGTGTTCTAATGAAATGGTATCAAATTTTGATGAATTTGTGTATAATATTATGGTTCATCACTTGTTTGATGAATTTCCTATTTGAACTCATACCTGGTATCTATAGTTGTCTGAAAATAAAATGGTTCACATGTTTTAACTAGCTTTTTTTAGCTTAGAATTTGCTTCATGTCAAGTTGAGTTAATGATAAGGTATAAAAGTAACATATTTTAATCTCATTTCTTAATGCATTTTCGATGATTAATTATGCAAATTAGTGAATTTGATGCTCCTAATCCTTGAAATTCATGTTTCTATACTTAGGAGAGCATTTGGGAGTGAAAAGAGTGAAAAACGACACAAATTTTAGGCTTTCTGAGCATTCTAAAGTCTATAAATACCAATTAGAAAAAGACATAAGGGAGCAATCAAAGAAGATCGAAGAAAACACTCAAAGAACACCATCAGAATCAACTTAGAAGCAGATCTCCATCAAGATCGAAAATCTCCTTTTAATTTCTTTCGAAGTTTTATTGAGTTTCTTTATGTCTTATGGTTTTTCTGACTTTGACATGTTTTCATTCAGGATTATGAACTAATTCCCTAGATACCCAGGGAGGATGAAACCTATGATGAATCTTTTTATTTAATGTCTGTTTTTACGCGATAAATACTTTATTGTTTTTCTCAATTATGTATGTTTATTTCCTGTTTTAATATTTTCGGGATATCAATTCATGTTTAATGTGCTTATTTCAGTGGAGGAAAAGTCCTTGTTTAAGAGTAGATCTAGCATAATTCAGTGGAATTGCATGCAATCCTGGAAATAGGATGACATAAATCTACTGGATCAGAGTCAAATCTAATAAGGGAATTCATAGATAGAGTTAATGTGACGATAAGGGCTTTAATTAGAAAAAGATTTCAACTAATCAACCTAGAGTCAGTTGTTCTTACTTTCAAAGGAAATATTAACTTAATTTAGGGATTTCTACGCATCAAAATCACAAGTAGATAAATTGTTTAATTTAGATTCATAGTAAAAGGTGAAGTCTAGGTGGATTCTTTCCTAGGTCTCTCTCATTGGTTATCTTTGATTTTTTCTTTGATTTATTCTCTGTTGCATTCTTAGTTAAATTAGTTTAGTAAATTTAGATTAAAACACATCACCTAAATTACCGGCTAAGTAATAAAAAAAGTAATTACTAATACTTTTAGTCCTCGTGGATACGATATTCTTTACTCACCATAGATATACTATGGTTCAATAGGTGTGCTTGCCTTTGTCGTATTTATAGTTATTTTAGTGACCATCAAGTTTTCGGTGCTATTGCTAGGGACTAAAATTTTAGGAACACTTTATTTTTATTAATTTATCCATTTTTATTTTATTATAATTTCTGTTTTTATTATAATTTGTACTTTCTAAGTTTTCTTTTATTTGCTTCTAGTAGGTTTCTTTAGTTTATGACTAGAAGAAATCAGTCGGGACCATTACTGTTTGATAGTGAATTGAAAGTACAGCTCATAGAATCCATAGAGAAGCAAGGCAGATTCGAGAAAATTTAGTAGACGAACAAGAGGACATTGTTATTACTGAGGAGATAGCTGATAACCAGAATAATCAGCTACCTCCTACAGTTGTTGAAAATCTAGATCCTGTTCCTCGTACTATGTACGATTATGCCAAGCTCACTCTAACTGGGGATAAATCGAGTATTGTGACACCCACCATTGCTGCAAATAATTTTGAACTGAAGCTGAATACTATTTGGATGATACAACAGTTTGTTCAGTTCGATGGTTTGCAAGAAAAAGAACCAAATACTCATTTGGCCAATTTTCTAGATATTTGCGATACTTTCAAAATTAATGGCACCATTGACGATGCCATTCACTTACGGTTATTCCCTTTCTTGTTTAGGAACAAAGCTAAACAGTGGTTAAATTCCTTACCACGAGGTTCTGTTACCATATGGGCTCAAATGACCGAGAAATTTCTTCTAAAGTACTTTCCACTGGCTAAGATAACCAAGTTAAGGAATGATATCTCCTCCTTTGTGCAGATCAATTTAGAGACTTTATATGATGCATGGAAGAAGTATAAGGACTTATTGAGACGGTGCCCTCACCATGGGCTACCTTTATGGTTACAAGTTCAAACCTTCTACAACGGTTTAAATCCCTCAACAAGGTAGTTAATTGATGCAGCAGTTGGTGGTACTCTGAATAATAAAACACCCAAAGCGGCTTATGAATTTATTAAGGAGATGTCACTGAATAATTATCAGTGGCAAGTTATGAGGACGAAACCAATCAAAGAAGTCAGTGTTTTTAATTTAGATGCAATTACATGTTATCAAACCAGGTAGAAATATTAAATAAAAAAATTGATGGTTTATATCTTTTTACGCGGGTAAATTCGGTGATGCAATGCGATGCAAATGAAGTTGGAGTGAATAGTCCAAAATATTTACCCTTCGGCCGTAGCATGGAGAATGAACACATCAATTATATGGGTAATAATTCTAGAACTCAAAATAACCCTTATAATACTAACTATAATGTAGGTTGGAGAAAGCACCCAAATTTCTCATGGGGTGGTCAAGGAAACTGAAGGCCACAACCCCCTTCGGGCTTTCAACAACCTTATCAGCAAAAGAAGAAGTCGAACCTTGAAGATATGTTGGAAAAATTTATTTCGGTGTCAGAGACTTATTTTCAAAACACCAAGACAACTTTGAAAAATCAGCAACCATCAATTCATGGGATCGAAAATCAGGTTGGGCAGTTTGCTAAATTAGTTTCAGAAAAAAAAACAAGGTAGTTCACTTAGTAACACTGAACCCAACCCAAAAGAGCATGTGAAGGAAATTACATTGAGGAATGGGAAAGTGTTGGCTGAGCTAAACAAGAAGTTGCAACATGAAACTAATAAGGCAAATAATGAGGGGGTAAAGCCCAAAGAAATTCAGACACCAGTTGTAACAACCCCTTTTTGGGTCAAATCGGAACAGTGGTTTTGGGACCACAAATTCTAGATCAAAATATTTATTTTATTATTTTAATAAGGTTTACAGGATGATAGAATTATTATGTGAAAGTTTCGTAAAGAAATTTTACTATTTGAATGCGTAATTCGGTAGAAAGGACTAAATCTCGTAAAACGTAAAACTTGTGTTCTATTAGCTAAAAGTATTAAATAGCTATAGAACCTTAAAGTTAAGGTAGTATAAGTGGAAAATATTGGACATTAAATGAATGTTTTAAATGATTTATTATTAAGGGTAAATATGTAAAATAGTTATTATTATAAGATAAATAAAATAAAAACAAAACAAAGCTTTGTACTCATCTTATTTAGTCGAAAATACCAAGAAGAAACCATTGAAGTTGTTCTAGGGTTCAGTCATTTGATAGCTAAGTTGGTAAGTCATTTTGACTCGATTTTTAATGATTTCTACGTTTTTGAGATCGTTGCTTTGTATTCTAGCTAGCCCGTACCTTTGATTTTGTATTTTTTGAAGATATGTCATGTTACCATTGTTGAATGTTTGAGTACATTGATATTGATGATATATTATGAAATTTTATTGATAGTTAAACTAGTTTTGTAAAGTGATTTTTGACAAAAATGTCAAAAAGGGATTAAATTGAGAAAAATGTAAAATTAGGTGGTTAAAAGTGTAAAATAATGAAAGATATGGCTAGGCATGGGTTGGTACTAAATTGCATGAATTTGCAATTTTATGTGATAAGGACTAAATTATAAATAATGTAAAAGTATAAGGGCAAATGTATAAATTTTCCAAAATATGAATTATAGACTAAATTGAATAGATTGAATGCTGAATGAATTGAATTTGGTAATATATAGATCAAGATCAGCTGAGATCGAGTTTAGATCAGGGAAAAAGGAAGATTGACAAATAGCCGATAGTTTTTTATTTGAGCAATACGAGGAAAGTTCGTATATTTAGAATCAAACTTTTAAATACTTGTATTTATTTGTAATGAATGTGTATAATTGAATAATTGATATACTTTAAATATGAATGCCTTATCTATATAATCTATTTCTTACTGAGCCTCGTTTGAACTGTATGAATTCGTAGGATACGAGTGACATGTCACTAGGGTTACCGTTTTGGTTGAGATCTTGTATGTGTTGCGGACTCACCGCAGCTCGTATGAGCTTACCGATATATCAGCTCTTAAGAGCTTACTGTTCTCAGCTCGTATGAGCTTACTGTTTAGCTCTTCAGAGCTTACTGTTTCAGCTGAATAGAGCTTACTGTGTATCAACTTAGGAGGAGCTTTCTAATCATGGATTGAAAGAGTAGAAATGATAATGAATTGATGGATTACTGATGTATATCACCCAAGTATCCTTTGAGATTCTAATAAGTTCAACGGGCATAAATTCTATTTATACAGATGAGTTACGGTTTTCAAACAAATTATTGTTTATATGATTTGAAATGAAATTGTTACCAATGTTGTACATGATATATAAACTTGATATGATGCAATGTATTGAGATAATGGATGAATTCATGTATTTAGGTGACTAACTTGTGATGAATGCTTGTGTTTAGGCATTTGGTAATTGAATTGAATACACTTTGATTATTTGCCTTGATTTTGGTATTTATGGTAAGTTTAATTCTGAATTATACAGGCTTACTAAGCTATAAAGCTTACTTTGTTTCTTTTCCTATGTTTTATAGAGGTTTGTTAGCTTGCTCGTTTTGGACCAGTTGGAGTTTCGCACCACACTATCCAATTGCCGATTGGTACTTTTGAATTTTTGGATAATTGTAAATATGGCATGTATAGGCTAGTTTTAAAGATGATAAATATGGTTACTTGAGATCATGATTTTAGTTTATGTTGTGTATAAGTTAAGCCATGTGATTTGGCTAAATTTGATAGTATGTTTTGGTATGTTTTGGCTCATGGTTGATGAAATGGAAAATTATGCAAATGATGTCATGTTATTTGGTGAGCATATGAATGGAAGATGTATGTTAGTTATTAGGTAATCAATACTATGTTGAATTGGTACTATATGTGTATGGAATGTCATGGAATAGCTGCCTATTGGGCTATAAAATGTTATTATTTATGCTTGTGTATGTATATGAAATTGGGGTGGCAAAATAGCTTTACAAATAGCCTATTTTTGTCCACACAAGTATGACACGGGCGTGTGTCTTAGCCGTATGTGACACACGGTTAAGTACACGACTGTGTGTCCCCTAGTGTTGAAATGGAATTGAAGTCAGTATGCTCTACACGGCCTTACACACGGGCGTGTGATCGGTCGTATGGTACAAGCCAGTATACCCCCTAAATGGCACACGGCCTAGCACGCGGGCATGTGACTTGGCCGTGTTGATAAGTTAGTATGCCCTATAGTTTTGGCACAGCCTGGCACACGGGTGTGTCCTTGGCCATGTGATGCAAGTCAGTATGTATGCCCTGTTTCCACACGGTCTATGACACGGGCATGTCTACTAGCCGTGTGAGGCACACGGCCTGTTCACACGGGCGTGTGACACTTGAAATGTTAAAATTTTTCTAAGTTTCCAAAATTTCCATATGTTATCAGTTTAGTCCCGAACCACTTCTAAAGCATGTTTAAGGCCTCATAGGCCCTGATTAGAGACAATATGATTGTATTGAATGATATTTGTAAATGAATGTATGAATGTATGAAATTTGGATATTAAATGATGTGTACTGATAGGTAATACCTCGTAACCCTACTCTGGCGATGGATACGGGTTAGGGGTGTTACACTAGTGCTTAAAGAATATAAACCACCGATCCCATATCCCGCAAAGTTGAAGAAAGACCTCGTGGATGAACAATTTGGTAAAGTTATGGAACTTTTTAAACAATTACATATTAACTTACCTTTTGTTGAAGCTATTTCGCAGATGTCTACATATGTAACATTTTTAAAGGAGCTATTAACCCCTCTAAGGATTAACCCCTCTATTTCGCAGATGTCTACACATGGTTTGTACTCATCTTCCATTAAAACTTTTTAAAGAAGGATTAACCCCTCTAATTTGGTAAAATATTAAGAGCTATCCACTATGGAACTTAACGAGGAATGTTCAGCTATTCTCCAAAATAAATTGCCAACTAAATTGAAAGCTCCAAGAAGTTTTACTATTCCCTATTTTATTGGTAGTTTAAACATTGAGAAAGCATTAGTTGATTTGGGTGCTAGCATTAATTTGATGTCTTATAAAATGTTCAAGCAACTTGGTCTTGGGGAACCAAAACCCACTAGGATGAGTATTCAATTAGCTGATAGATCTATCAAATATCCTAGAGGTATCATTGATGATGTACTTGTGAAAGTAGATAAATTCATATTCCCTATTGATTTTATTGTGATTGACATGGATGAGGGTAGTGAGGTACCTTTAATTTTAGATTGCCCCTTTTTAGCTACTACTAGAGCTGTCATTGATGTGGGTGATGGTAAACTTGTGCTTAAGGTAGGTGGTAAGGAGATCATTTTTAAAATTTATGATGCTATGCGATTTTCTAGAGAACAAGGTGATTCTTGTCATTTTATTGACTCTATTGATCATGTTTTTCATGATTCATTGTAGGAAATCGTTCATAAGGACACGTTGATGCTGTGTCTTGTTTAAGGAGAGGAGGTGGATGGCGATAATGTTGTCATAAGTGAGGCAAAAAATGATTTAGATTCTATTGAGTATTCACTGAGACAAAAAAATTATTAGGACATTAAGGTAAACAAGGAACTAAAATTAAAACCCTCTATTGAAGAACCTCTCAAATTGGAACTGAAGTAATTACCAAATCACCTAGAGTATGCATTTCTTGGAGACAATTCTACATTACCAGTGATTATTGCTTCATATTTAAAGCCAAATGAGAGAGATGAGTTATTGCAAGTGTTGAAGGAATATAAAAGAGCTATAGCCTGGAAGATTTCTGACATTAGAGGGGTTAATCCTTCTTTTTGCACTTATAAAGTTTTAATGGAAGATGAGTACAAACCATGTGTGTGATAAGCTATAAAAGTAACATATTTTGATCTCATTCTTAATGCATTTTTGGATGATTAATTATGCAAATTAGTGAATTTGATGCTCTTAATATTTTAAATTCAAGTTTCTATACTTAGGAGAGCATTAATAAGCCAAACACGGACAAAAAGAGATATTTTCAAGATCTAAAAGCCTGGGCATTTCTACACGGGCTGGCACATGACCCTACATCCCAAATACGTAGAAAAACCCAGTTTTTAGGCTTTCTGAGAATTCTAAAATCTATAAATACCAATTAAAAGAAGACATAAGAGAGCAATAAGAGAAGATCGAAGAAAACACTAGAAGAACACCATCAAAATCAACTTAGAAGCAAATCTTCATCAAGATCGAAGATCTCCTTTTAATTTCTTTCGAAGTTTTATTGAGTTTCTTTATGTCTTTTGGTTTTTCCGACTTTGAGATGTTTTCATTCAGGATTATGAACTAAATTCCCTACATATCTAGGAAGGATGAAACCTATGATGAATCCTTTTATTCAATGTATGTTTTTACGTGATAAATACTTTATTATTGTTCTCAATTATGTATGTTTTTTTCTTGTTTTAATATTTCCAGGATATTAATTCATGTTTAATGTGCTTAATGCAGTGGAGCAAAAGTCCCCATTTAAGAGTAGATCTAGTATAATTGGGTGGAGTTTCATGCAATCCTAGAAATAGGGCAACATAAATCTACTGGATTAGAGTTAAATCTAATAAGGAAATCCATAGAGCGAGTTAATGCGACGATAGGGGTTTTAATTAGAAAGAGATTTCAATTAATCAACCTAGAGTCAATTGTTCTTACTCTCGAAAGAGATATTAACATAATTTAGGGATTTCTACGGATCAAGACACAAGTGAATAAATTGTTTAATTCAGATTCATAATAAAAGGTGAAGTCTAGGTGGATTCTTTGCTAGGTATTGTCTATCTCATTAGTTAATATTCGATTATTTCTTTGATTCACTCTTTGTTGCATTCTTAGTTAAATTAGTTTAGTAAATTTAGATTAAAACACATCACCTCAAATTGTTGACTAAATAATAAAAAATAGTAATTACTAATGCTTTTAGTCCTCGTGATACGATATTCTATACTCACCATAGCTATACTACTATTTAGTATGTGCACTTGCCTTTGTCGTATTTATAGTTAGTTTAGTGACCATCAGTTAATCTTATTTTTATAATTTAATTTTATTAATTAGTAAACTTATTTGTTAAAGGGTTTTTTATAGATGGTAAATGATTTTTTATATAATATGAGTGAGCTCTCATTGTCAATGTGTTTTCTCAATCATTCTCTTTACAACCAAGATGAAAATTACAATTGTTAAACAACTATATAATCATTTGGATTTCAGGGCTTGAGTTTTTATGACTATGGCGAGTCTAAACACTCCTATATCTATGGATGACCAATTTAATAAATATGAAAGTGCTCCCAAACGTCAAAAGTCTACCACTTCAAAAGTGTGGGATGAAATGACAAAGCTTTAATATGAGAAAAAAGAAAAATTGAAGGCAGAATGTAATCATTATAAAAGTTTCTTTTCTACTAAATCTTCTAGTGGAACTTTAAGACGTCATCTAAATAGTTATTTGAAAATTTTAATAAGAACATCACCCAATACACCATAGTCACTCAACCATCCTTTGGAGGTGGTCTATCTATAAAAAAACTACAAGTTTGATGCTGATTAGTGTCATCGAGCTGTTTCTACTTTTCTTGTGTGTGGCAAGCATTCATTTAGGACAGTTGAAGAACCAGGATTTAGATACATGATGAGAATTACTAGTCCTAATTTTAAGAATATAAGTAGACATACAGCTACTAGGGATATCCTAATATATTATGCAAAAGAGAGAGATCATATTAAAGAAGAGTTGGCTAAAGCACCTGGTTTAATTTGTCTAACTTCTGATAATTGGAACTTGGTGTATACTAATGATGAATATATTTGCATTACTGCTCATTGGGTTGACAAAGATCAAAAGCTACGAAAGAGAATCATAAGGTTTAGAGCTTTATTTCCTCCGTATGATGGTTTGACCATAGCGGATGAGCTTATTTTATGTTTATCTCAATGGGGTATAGACAACAAAATTTTTAGCATCACTTTGGATAATACTTCTTATAATGATGTTATGGTTTCTTGTCTTAAAAATCATTTTCGTGCGAACCAAGATATTTTGTGTAATGGTGTTTTTTTTCAAGTTAGATGGTGTGCACATATATTGAACCTTATAGTTAAAAGCTAGTTTGGAACTTGCTGATGATGTTGTTGGTAAGATTCAAAATGGAATTAAAGTAAATAAAAAAGTCAGCAATTCATAGGAAAAGATTTTATGATATGGCCAACAAAAGTTTTCATTTGAATGTGACCAAAACATTTTGTCAAGATGTGTGTGTGAGAAGGAATTCTACTTATTAGATGCTTGAATCTTCTCTTTACTATAAAGATGTACTAGATTATTGGGGCCAATGGGTTAAATATTATAAAATATTTACACTTTCTAATGAGGAGTTGAGAAATGTTGTTATTCTTTGCAATTTTTGAAAGTCTTTTATGATGTGACATGTGTTTTTTCTGGTTCTAATTATCCAACATCCAATCTTTATTTTAATGGGGTTTGAAAGGTTCACAAGGTCTTGCTTTGTGACACCCCAAACCCAACCGAGACGGAGCAGCCCAAATTCGAAGTGTTAAATTAGCCACCTAAGGGACTCTCCAACTAATGACCTCCCAAGACACACCCCGGCCTTATAACACATCAATTTTATCTATTTATTAGTTATTTATTAATGCGAAAGCAATTTATGAACCAATATTAAACTTTTTATAAGTAATTTAACCAAAAGCATTTTTGTCATTTTACCACCTGTGGTTAAACTAACTCGAATTTAGATCTATACATTTACCAACCCTTTTTTCGTTAAATTATGTAAGCCCTAAATATTTCAACTTAATCCGAGTTTATTTTCTCTATCTAATTCAAGTTTTATCATTAATGACTAAATCTTAACAATTTCAAACTATCAGTACTATACCCAAATATTAAATTGAGTGTGTTTCTAACAAATGTTATCTATTACCAGTCTAACCCTAAAATTTCATCAAGTTTCTTTATCATTTAAGGCTCTAATTAGGCTGATCAAGTTACAAGACTAATTTGTAATTTAGACAAACTAGAGAACTGATTTAAAAAGATCAGAATTCAAACCCCCAACAGTTCATTACAGTTTTTTGTGTGAAAAATTAGATTTTAAACACAATTTTGAGTATTTGAATGGCCAATCCGGTTTAGCTATAGTTAAATATCATACATATTCATACACCTTCAATTGAATTTATTAACACCAATTAAGCCTCTATTAAATTGAATTAAACATTCAATTTCATGAATATCACCCATTGGTTAATTTAAACAAGTGGCGTACCTTAGTCGCTAGTAAACCATTCCATGGAAGCTTCATTTAAAAAATGATTAGCGTAAACATCATGCCTCACACACCGTGTTATCAATAATCATGTTATCAAGCAACAATACACCATGAATTTATAACACCCCAAATCCTGAAAACTCTGTTAAAAATTAGTTTTGTGTGTTTGTGACATGGTTGTATGCTTGCCTTAGTGGTTTAGTTCTCTGGGAGTGTCTGGAAAGTCTTTGGTTCAAGCCTTAACTTGAGAAAAATTTTGCTCCTAGTTGTATGAACCCTTATCTCCTGCTAGTAGACTCTTAAATTAATGAGAGTGTTGCATGACAAAAAGGGCTTGCTAGTCTAGTGGCCAGGGTCGTGTAGAGTGTTCTTGGGGTCTGAGGTTTGAGGCTTAGCAATGCATAAAAGTATTCTATTTTGCTTTATGTGTCCTGGGAGTATCCTAATTTTACTGAAATTGATGGGGTTTGAATGGGTTACTAAGGAGTGTATGTTGGAGAGAGTTGTGTGGAGATAGGGGAGTGATTTTAGGAGTGTTGGGAGGAGAAAAGTTGGGAGATTTTGTAGGGATTTGTATAGTGCTCGGTTGGAGAAAATGGAGAAGCCGATTGAGGGAGAGCTAAAATCGATCACATTTTAGGGAATGCCGAATTGACCTTTTGGGAACCTTTTCTTTGGAAAACCAATTAGTGCTAGGAAATTTTAGATGTCTTTCTTTTCTTTTGGCATTTGGGGGTCTCTTGTTGTTTTTTGCTTTCTTCTTTTCTTTCCCTTTTTGGCCGAACATCTTCTAAGTTTCTTTTCTTCTCTCTTTTTCTCTCAATCGCTTCTCTTACACCCTCTTTCTATTTCAAACCCGAGCCGATTACTTCATCGCACACTCGCTTCTTTCTACTCCAATTTGAATTGTACTTTGACAAGTTGGTGAGTACACTCGAGCTTTTATTTTCTCTCTACTCTTTCAACTGTCATCAAGCCTCCCCTCTATCACACTATTAGAGCTGGAATCTCTTACTTTCTTACTACCGATTCTCACCTTCTCCCTCTTCTTGTGAAGTCTCTTTTGGCTTCTAGATTTACTCGTGGAGTGAAGGAGTTGCAAGTGATAACTGTAGTGTTCGAAACCTCCCCTCATCATCCAACCGAAGGTAACTTTATTGTAGCTATAGTGTGCAATTGGGGCATATTGGCTTGCATTCCTTGGTGTTAGCCGAATGCCCCTTTCCCTAACTTATGAGGCTGTGGTTTTTTTTATATATGGTAATACATAATGTTTCAAGCCATGTGTAAGCAATCGTGTTAATGCAAATCGCTGATAATGTAGATTTTCAGTAAGGAGCAAGGGATCAATTTTAGTCAATGACCTAGGAGGACTAAGCCACAATTGGCCAATCAAGGCAAGTATCAATATTAGTTAGATTAAGAGTAAAAAGGAGGGCGTTTAACCCTGATGATGATAAGTGACTAATCGAATTTTTTACTATGATGGGTGTGGAATACTCATGGGTCGGTAGCACATTTTCACAATCAGGTGTGTGACCACACTTCAATATTCATAAATCGGCAAAAGGTAGAAACTGCGCTCGTTAACGCTATACAAGCGTGCCCACGCTTGTGTTCATCTCTGAACGTTCAAACAAGGACTTATGATCGTAAGAGGCCACCATGAGCGATTTCATGGGCTTTGGCCAATTTGGCCTACGTTGGGCTAAAAATGAGCCATGTGGGCCCCACAGGCTCATGGGCCCCACACGAACGTGTGGATGTTAGTGGATCAGGCTGTGTAGTTCACACGGAGAAGGTTATTTTTGGGCTTCCTGGGCCATACGGGAGTGTGGGCCTTCATGGGTCATAATATAGGTTGTAGGACCATTATCACTGATTGACTGTTAGGGTTGCACGGGTCGCCCAAGACGACTGTGGACCTACTGTTGGGCCAGTAAGTATACCTGGGCCTTTATTTTGGTAAGATGACTATTTTACCCCTATATGATGTATGATTGTTTGAGCATGCCATTTTTACTATATGTACATTTATATTATGTTGCATTGTATGGGGTGAGATATATAATTTTGTAGGAAGTGTACTGAAATGCTATAAGCCTATTACTGGCAGCTCTACTACAAATACTGTTCTAGTGCTGCAACTAGTATGACTTGGTGTGTGGGGTTGGGTGGGTTGATTTTATCCCACATGGTGTCCAGGGGTGGTACAGAGATGGTGTGTAGCGAATGGATTGGGTAGGATTCTTTGTTTTCATACTGTACTAAAATGGGCTAAGGCCCAAACTGACACTGTTATTGAAATGGGCTCAGGCCCAGACTGCTACTGCTACTGCTACTAAAAGAGGGGCTAAAACCCCTAACTGAAACTGAAAGGGCTTAGGCCTAAATTGTGTTTACTCTGACTGTACGCTTTTATGGGATTTCACACTCTGAGTTTTTGTAAACTCACCCATCTGTTAACTATGCAGGAAATCCCCAGGCTTAGATAGATCGTGGCGACGGAGGATTCAGAGGTGGCCACTCGACGAAGTTTCTTTTAATATTATAATTAATATTTTATTTTGGGTTTTTATTTTTAATAAGGCCTCTTTAATTTTATTTTTTGTTTTAATTTGGGGATTTAGTTACTTGAATTTTAATTTGGTAGTAGTAGTAGGTTTCAAATTTTTAAGAAAGTATAAACAAAAGTTTTTCTGAAAACACCACGTTTACGCAACACATTTTGAAAGCTTCTGCAACAAACACTATTTTAGATTTTAATAACAAACTACTAGTATAATTAATATTTTACTAAGACAACTTGAGTTTTCACAATGAACCGGACATCCTAGACTTTTGTTAAGAACCTAAAGAAGTTTGATGTATAAAGAATTTTCACGCAATTTGTGTGTTGGAAAAACACTCCAATGTGACGTCACAGATTCGGCCATAACCTCTAGGCCGGGTTTGGGGTGTTATATTTAGTGGTATCACAGCTAGGTTTTAAAACTTGATTGTGGATTTGGGTTTTTCAAAAATGTAAAAATTTCAACAACATTGTTTTAAACTGGTTTAAAAATCATTATTTCAAAATGTTTTACTGAAGGAGTGATACACCGAGTCTCCGCGCTGATCCTGTAAGTTTTCTAATTTTTTATTCTGAAAGGATAATATTGAAATGTTATTACTAAGACTACTTTAAGTAGTAAAACTGTACTGAAACTCTTTAGTTAGAGTAAACTACGAACCATAGTAGGAATACGAACTGCGAAAACAAAACTCTAGGATAATATTGTTCATAAGATATCGATAATAAACATAGGAACAATAAACTAACTAGCATAAAACTTTTAATACAGATTAAATCGCAATTGGATAATGAGCACTAAAGGTACTCGTGGTAGAGGCCGCGGCAGAGGGCTGGGTCTTCGTCTTCTGGACACCAGCCTAATGAGGAAGTTAGAGAGGCACCAGCTTCACCTATCGCTAAGATAGGGTCTCAAAATCGAGCAGCTGGGATGACGTACTGTCCCAAGCAATGTTAAGGATTCTGGAAAGGGTCGCTGGGCCTAGTACTTGTACTGTGGGCCATGGGTCGGTTACGGAACGACTCAGGTCTAATAATGGGCTAACATATTCAGGGGTATTTCTAGAGTGGCCCCTAATGTCGCTAAATATTGGATCGAGGCCACAAAGAGGATCATGGATGACCTCGACTGCACCCCCGAGCAAAAATTAAAAGGCACAGTATCACTGTTGAGAGATGAGGCCTACTTGTGGTGGCTTACTGTCAAAGAGGGCACTCAAGCCTATCGATTGACCTGGGAGTTTTTCAAGACTACTTTCCATGCTAAGTATGTGGGTACCTCTTATGTGGATGCCCGTAGAAGGGAATTTCTAAACTTAACTCAGGGAGAAAGGCAGTGGCTGAATATGAGGCTGAATTTTTATGACTGGGCCGCTATGAACGTAGGATGGTGGCAATAGAGTACGAGCGGTGTGTTCGATTTGAGGATAGCCTCAGAGATGTTTTAAGAGTTCTGATAGCTCCTCAGAGGGAGTGAGATTTCATAGCATTGGTTGACAAGGAAAAAATCACCGAGGATGTGATGCGCGCTGAGCGCCAGAACAGAGAGAAAGGCAGAGGTAAGAGGGATGCTGAGCCCTCAAATTCTTTCTAGAGGTTTAAGAAAAAGCCCAGAGTTGATGGAATAATCAGAGTTAGGACCCCTGCTGCTGTTACTATTGGACCACAGTTTTGTGTTGATTGTGGGAAACACCATCAGGGCAAATATTGGAAAAAGATAGGTACATGTCTGAGATGCGGATCATTGGAGCATCGTGTCAAGGATTTTCCATGGAGGCCCGAGCAAGTGCAAGCTGTTGGTTTTGGTAATAGCAGCCATTGAGAGGTCGAGGTCAAGCCAGGGGTGGAAATGGTATAGGTCAGGGTCGTGGAGCACTGGGCAAAGGTGCTAGTCACACTGAGGCAAGACAGCCGGCACCGGTTTACGCTACACGCGCCGAGAGGACGGAGATGCTCCGGATGTCATAACGAGTATGGTCTTTATATATAATGTACCTTATACTGCATTGATTGATGTCGGGTCTACACATTCGTATATAGCATGTTCTGTGTCTAAGATGTTGAGTATTATGGTTGAAAACACTATGAGTGAGATTACTGTACTAAGTCCATTGGGGCTGCCCGTTCGGATAAATAAGGTGTTTAGAGATGTTTCCTTAGAAATACAAGGAGTTGTCTTCTTGGCCGATCTAATGGAGCTGCCTTTCGGAGAATTCAATTTAATACTGGTATAGATTGGTTAGTTAAACATCAGGTAAGCTTAGATTGTGCCACTAAACGATTTGTTTTGAGAACTGAGACAGATGAGGAGGTAGTGGTAATTGGGGAACGGCAGAACTATTTGAGTAATGTAATTTCTGCGCTAATGTCTGAGAAATTGGTTCGCAAGGGTTGTGTGGCGTTCTTGGCCTACACCGGTGTTTCAAATATTGGGAACTCTTCAGTAAAAAATATCAAGACTGTTAGAGATTTTTCGGACGTCTTTCTGGAAGAGTTACCGGGGTTACCTCTAGAGCATGAACTGGAGTTTGGGATTGAGCTTCTTCCTGGTACAGTTCCGATGTCCATCGAGCCATATAGAATTGCACCGAAGAAGCTTGTAGAGCTTAAGACCCAGATTCAAGAACTATTGGACCATGGGTTTATCTAACCTAGTGTGTCTCCGTGGGGAGCACTAGTCTTATTTGTGAAAAAGAAGGATGGATCCATGCGTATGTGCATCGACTACAGACAACTGAATAAACTGACCATTAAGAACAAATACCCTCTGCCAAGTATTGATAATTTGTTCGACCAACTGCAGGGAGCATTGGTTTTCTCTAAAATAGATCTCCGGTTAGGGTATCACCAATTGAGAGTTAAAGAGGCCGATGTGCACAAGACGGCGTTAGGACTCATTATGGTCATTACGAGTTCCTGGTAATGCCTTTTGGACTGACAAATGCATCAGAAACTTTTATGGATCTGATGAACAGAGTGTTTCAACCCTATCTGGATCGATTTGTTGTAGTATTTATCGACGACATACTGGTGTATTCGAGGACTGAAGATGAACATGATGAACATCTACGAGTCGTTCTGTAAATTTTGAGGGAGAAATAATTGTTCGCCAAGTTTAACAAGTGCGAATTCTGGTTACGTGAGGTAACGTTTCTTGGTCATGTGATATCTGCTAAGGGGATTAGAGTTGATCCTCAAAAAATTGAGGCTGTGTTAGATTGGAAGCAGCCCAAGACTGTGTCAGAAGTTCGTAGTTTTCTGGGACTAGCTAGGTAATATCATAGATTTGTAGAGGGGTTCTCACTGATTGCCACGCCCTTAACTAAGCTGCTACGTAAGGATGTGCCTTTTAACTAGACTGATGTACAGCAGGAGAGCTTTGAGAAGCTCAAGAAAGCTCTGACTGAGGCCCTTGCCTTGATTCAGCCAGAGTCTGGGAAAGAATTCACTATTTACAGTGATGCATCACACATTGGTTTTGGTTGTGTGTTGATACAAGAGGGTAAGGTGGTAGCTTATGTGTCTCTCCAGCTTAAGACTCATGAGGTGAATTACCCAACACATGACTTGGAGTTGGCCGTAGTGGTATTCGCCTTGAAAATTTGAAGGCATTACTTGTATGGTGGGAAGTGTATCATTTCCACGGATCACAAGAGCCTCAAGTATCTCCTCACTCAGAAGGAGTTAAACCTTAGATAGCTTAGATGGATCGAGCTGCTTAAGGACTATGACTGTTTGATTGAATACCACCTTGGTAAGGCCAATGTGGTGGCCGACACACTGAGATGTAGGGCAATGACTGATCTGAGAGCAATGTTTGCTCATCTTAGCTTATTTGATGATGGTAGCCTGTTGGATAAGCTCTAAGTTAAACCAGTGTGGATTGAGCAGATTAAGAATAAGCCGTTGGAATATGAGTCATTAGGTCTTCGGTTCTATCAGATCGAAAAGGGTAATGCTGTGGATTTTGGTTTGAACAGTGAAGGGGTACTCTATTTCCGAGGCAAAATTTGTGTACCTAAAGATACTGATTTGAGGCAGGCCATTCTGCAAGAGGCGTATAGTAGTCCCTATGTTATGCACCCAGGAGGAAATAAGATGTATAGAGATCTTCGTGGGATATATTGGTGGCTAGGTCTTAAGCGTGAGGTTATTGATTTTGCAAGGAAATGTCTGACTTGCCAACAGGTTAAAGTGGAACATCGATTGCCTTCTGGGTTGCTTCAGCCAGTTAAGATTCTGATGTGGAAATGGGAAAGGGTAACAATGGACTTTGTGAATGGGCTACCCCTAACACCTTTTAAGAAGAATTTAGTGTAGGTCATCATAGATCGGTTGACCAAAATCGCCCATTTCGTACCTGTTCGCAAAGATTATTCGTTACAAAAACTGGCTAAGTTGTACGTATCCGAGATAGTGATACTGCATAGGGTACCAATTTCCATAATATCTGAAAGAGATCCTCGCTTCATGTCTCGATTCTGGAAGAAGTTACATGAAGCTTCGGATACACGGTTGGACTTCAGTACTGTATTCCATCCTTAGATAGATGGTCAGTCAGAGAGGGTGATTCAGAGACTGGAAGACATGTTAAGGAGTTGTGTTATTAACTTCCGAGGCATTTGGGAGGATTACTTGCCGTTACCAGAATTTGCTTACAACAATAGCTACCAGTCTAGCATACAGATGGGTCCTTACGAAGCACTTTATGATCGTAAGTGTCGCACCCCATCGTGTTGGACTGAGTTGGGTCAGTGGAGTGTTCTGGGTCCTGACCTAGTATCTGATACCGAGAGTAAGGTTAGATTAATTCGGGATCGACTGAAGGCAGCATCTGATAGACAGAAGTCATATACGAATCTGAAGCGTAAGGAAATTGAGTATTCTGTGGGAGATTTTTTCTTTCTGAAGGTCTCGCCATAGAAAAAGGTGCTGAGATTTGGGCGTAAGGGAAAATTGAGCCCAAGATTTATATGGCCTTACCGTATTTTGAGGCGAGTAGGACCGGTCGCTTACCAGTTAGAGCTACCTCCGGAATTAGAGCGGATCCATGATGTGTTCCACGTCTCTATGCTAAGACGCTACTGCTCTGATCCTATGCATGTTGCACCGGTTGAGGAGATTGAAGTTAGACCAGATCTGACTTTCGAGAAAGAGCCAGTCTAGATTTAGGATCGTGAGGTAAAAGTCTTGAGGAAGAAACCAATTCCGTTAGTGAAAGTTCTTTGGTGGAACCACAGTTCTGAGGAGACTACGAGGGAACCCGATGAGGTGATACGACAACAATACCCTCACCTTTTCTGACCAAGTAAATTTCGAGGCCGAAATTTCTTTAAGGAAGGTAAAATTGTAACGCCCCAAATCCTGAAAACTCTATTAAAAATTAGTTTTGTGTGTTTGTGACTTGGTTGTATGCTTGCCTTATTGGTTTAGTGCTCTAGGAGTGTCTGGGAAGTCTTTGGCCCAAGCCTTGACTTGAGCAAAATTTTGCTCCTACTTGTATGAACCCTTGTCTCTAGCTAGTAGACTCTTAAATTAATGAGAGTGTTGCATGACATAAAGGGCTTGCTAGTCTGGTGGCAAGGGGCGTGTGGAGTGTTCTTTGGGTTTGAGGTTCGAGGCTTAGCAATGCATAAGAGTATTCTGTTTTACTTTATGTGCCGTGGGGGTATCCTAATTTGACTAAAATTGATGGGGTTTGAATCAGTTGTTGAGGACTGTATGTTGGAGAGGGTTGTGGGCGGATAGGGGGAGAAAAGTTGGGAGATTTTGTAGGGATTTGGATAGTGTTCGGTTGGAGAAAATGGAGGAGCCGATTGAGGGAGAGCTAGGGGTGTCGTTTGGGGAAAAATACTATTTGGTAAAATCAGTCACATTTTAGGGAATGCCGAATTGAACTTTTGGGAACCTTTTCTTTGGAAAACCGATTAGTGCTATGAAATTTTAGACGTCTTTCTTTTCTTTTGGCATTTGGGGGTCTTTTGTTGTTTGTTGCTTTCTCCTTTTCTTTCCCTTTTTGGCTGAACATCTTCTAAGTTTCTCTTCTTCACTCTTTTTCTCTCAATCGCTTCTCTTACACCCTCTTTCTATTTGGAACCCAAGCCGATTACTTCATCTCACACTCGCTTCTTTCCGCTCCGATTTGAATTGTCCTCTGACAAGTCGATCAGTGCACTCGAGCTTTTATTTTCTCTCTACTCTTTCAACTGTCATCAAGCCTCCCCTCTATCACACTGTTAGAATTGGGTATCTCTTACTTTCTTACTACGATTCTCACCTTTTCCCTCTTGTTGTGAAGTCTCTTTGGGTTTCTAGATTTTCTCGTGGAGTGAAGGAGTTGCAAGTGATAACTATAGTGTTCGAAACCCGCTCATCATCCAACCGAAGGTAACTTTATTGTAGCTATAGTGTGCAATTAGGGCATGTTGGCTTGCATTCCTTGGTGTTGGTCGAATGCCCTTTTTTCCTGACTTATAAGGTTTTGATTTTTTCTATTTATGGTAGTACATAATGTTTCAAGTCATGTGTAAGAAATTGTGTTAATGCATATCGCTGATAATACAGATTTTCAGTAAGGAGCAAGGGATCAATTTTAGTCAGTGACCCAGGAGGACTAAGCCACAGTTGGCCAATCAAGGCAAGTATAAATATTAGTTAGATTAAGAGTAAAAAGGAGGGCATTTAACCCTGATGATGATAAGTGACTAATCGAATTTTTTACTGTGATAGGTGTGGAATACTCATGGGCCGGTAGCATATTTTCGCAATTAGGTGTCTAACCACACTTCAATATTCATAAATCAGCAAAAGTAGGAAACTGTGCTCATTAACGCTATACAAGCGTGCCCACGCTTTTGCTCATCTCTGAACACTCAAACAAGGACATATGATCGTAAGAGGCCACCATGAGCAATTTCATGGGCTTTGGCCAGTTTGGGCCATGTTGGGTTAGAAATCGGCCGTGTGGGCCTCACAGGCTCATGGACCCTACACGAGTAAACTACACGGACGTGTGGATATTAGTGGACCAGGTTGTGTAGTTCACACTGTCAAGGTTATTTTTGGGCTTACTAGGCCACACGGGCGTGTGGGCCTTCATGGACCGTAATATGGGTTGTAGGCCCATTATCACTGATTGACTGTTAGGATTGCACGAGTCACCCAAGATGAAAATAGACCTACTGTTGGGCCAGTAAGTATACCCGGGCCCTTATTTTGGTAAGATGACCGTTTTACCCCTATGTAATGTATGACTGTTTGAGTATGTCATTTTTACTATATGTACATTTATATTATGTTGCATTGCATGGGGTGAGATATATGATTTTGAAGGAAGTGTACTGAAAGGCTATAAGCTTATTACTGGCAGCGCTGCTGCAAATACTGTTTTAGTGCCACAACCGATACAACTTCGTGTGTGGGGTTGGGCGGGTCGATTTTATCACTTACCTGGTGTGTATGGCTGGTACGGAGATGGTGTGTAGCGGATGGATTGGGTAGGATTCTTTGTTTGCATGCTGTACTGAAATGGGCTAAGGCCCAGACTGACTTTGTTACTGAAATGATCTCAGGCACAGACTGCTACTGCTACTAAAAGAAGGGCTAAGGCCCCTAACTGAAACTGAAATGGCTTAGGCCCAAATTGTGTTTACTCTGACTGTATGCTTTTATGGGATTTCACACTCTGAGTTTTTGTAAGCTCACCAATCTGTTAACTGTGTAGGAAATCCCCAAGCTTAGATAGATCGTGGCGACGGAGGGCTCAAAGGTGGCCACTCAACGAAGTTTTTTTTAATATTATAATTAAGATTTTATTTTGGGTTTTCATTTTGTAATAAGGCCTATTTAATTTTATTTTTTTTAATTTGAGGATTTAGATACTTGAATTTTAATCTGGTAGTAGTAGTAGGTCTCAGATTTTCAGGAAAGTATAAACAAAAGTTTTTCTGAAAACACCACGTTTACACAACACATTTTGAAAGCTTCCGCAACAAACACTGTTTTAGAATATAATAACAAACTAGTATAATTAATATTTTGCTAAGACAACTTGAGTTT
Source organism: Gossypium hirsutum (assembly GCF_007990345.1). NCBI lineage: Eukaryota > Viridiplantae > Streptophyta > Magnoliopsida > Malvales > Malvaceae > Gossypium > Gossypium hirsutum. The sequence goes on along the minus strand of NC_053435.1, from coordinate 23,413,101 downwards.
TCACAATGAACCGGACATCCTAGACTTTTGTTTAGAACCTAAAGAAGTTTTATGTAGAACGAATTTTCACGCAATTTGTGTGTTGGAAAAACACTCCAATGTGACATCACAGATTCAGCCATAACGTCTAGGCCGGGTTTGGGGTGTTACGAAATTATTCAATAATCGAACTTGAGCATGCATATATGATATTATAAAACAATCCAAATTAAAAATGTCCAATGTCCAAGTCCAATTACAACCAAAATTAAACTAAGTCCTAGAAGTTCCACAATGCCCAATTAACATCTCTAAATTGTGTAACTAAATCACTATCAAGCCTTAATCTCTTGAAACTCTCTTGCTCGGCTCCTCAGCTCCTCAATCCCATCAGTTATCTATATGAATGTGACGGTGTGAGCTTAAAAAAGCTCAGTGAATGTAAATAAAACGACGAGTAAATTAGCACCCAAATCATGCTTAAATTGAAACCAATCAAATACAAATTTTCAATCACAATATCGTTCCATAATAGTTGAATGTCATATGCTCAACCATATATCAAAAATCATAATTAATCATGGCATATAATCATCAATTTAGCATATAACATTTCATACATTTATATTGGCATATACAATCATGGCTTAGTCGGGTGATCATACATCAGAAAAATAGATCTCCTTAGTCCCAATTAGAATTAGAATCAGTCCCGAATTGAGCAGGTCGAGGTGACACGCTCCCTTATATCACCTCAAATCAGTGCCGTTGAGTCGAGACACAAGCTTAACACTTCCTTATCTACTCCAAATCAGTCCACCTAGAGCCTCACAGCTCACAAATAACATATCAATATTGTGAGTACTCACAAATCCAATGGCATGCCAACTATATCAATTGGATCCACCATGCTATGCCAACTATATCAATTGGATTCACGTGTATTTATTTTTATATGTATGTTTTTTTGAAATAGAAAATCTATTATGTGCGCTATACCTTGCCATGTATTATTATTTCTTCATATTTAATATATTATTTAAGTTATCATTAAGCATATATTTTTGTATTTATATTGAATTTACATACATTATCAAAATCATGATATTTTTAAATATATAGTTTTTTTAAATTTGAACCTAATTATTTTTGTTAAATGCATAGTATGTGTAGACACTCAATTTTGCCCGGGCCCAGAAATAAGTCCAAAAACAAAGATTTCAGTCCAGAATTACAAATATAATTTGGCCCGATCGGAATGGCCCATTACTTGAAAAGATTTAAGGTCTATCTACAAGTTTGACTCATATGGAAATATAATCTTCAATGATATGCAATCTTCGATGTGATATGCAATCTTAGATATGATACAATCTTAGATATGATTGCAATCTTAGATATGATATACAATCTTAAAAGATATGATTTTGTAATCTTGGAGATTTAATTTGTAGATATCCTTTAATCTTAACCGTTGATGTAATTGATCTGTACCATTAGATTTGGGGAGGCTCAACTATAAATAGAGGCCTCTCCCCTCATTGTAAAACAACTTGACTTTACTGGAGTTTTGGGAAGCAATAAGAATTCTTGAGAGCATTCACTCAAATTTCTCTCCTTCTTGCATTCTTATTTTCTACGGTTTGTTCTTATTTATTCTTTGTTCATCTTCGTTTTCAACCTTTTTTTATTTAATCCCTATCTCCTTGATTTTTTAATTCTCTTTTATATTTTATTTTTTAATAATTTTAGTATTATATCAAATTATTTTTTTAAAATTCTATATTATTCATCATTTTTAAAAAATATATTTCATTTAATTGAAAAAGTTTTTTCTTAAATAAGGCAATGTTTGGTGTTTAGAAATTCGGAAAATAGTGTCCTAACATGCTGGGTTGCGATTTTTTCATTTGACTAAATAACCAAATATCCTTTTTAATCAATTTTCAAAATCATGAGATAATTTTAGTTACGAGGATTTAAAACATTGTGTCCTAACATGCTGGATGTGATGTTTGTATACTTTCGAAACAAAGGAATCTCAAGTTTCAACTTTAAATTGTTCAAATTTTAGAATCTTTTCAAATTTTCGACATTAGGACAATAAATAATCAATTAGGTACCAATTTTGGGCGATACGAGGGTGCTAATCCTTCCTTGTGCGTAACCGACTCTTGAACCTGTTTTCTTGAATTTCGTAGACCAAAATGTTTTGTAAAGGTGATCCAATCACACCTAAAAAGGTTGGTGGCGACTCCCATTTTTATTTTTCAAAAAGTCGAACCCCGTTTTTCAAACCTCCCTTTAAAAAATGGTTTCGACAGCTTGGCGACTCCACTGGGGACCTATAAGAGAGTCAAGCCGAAAATTGATTATTTTCTGTCTTAATGTCAGAAATTTGGAAAATTTTTAAAATATGTCATTTTTACATGTGTTAGTTGCATATGTTCGTTATTCTTTATGCACACATTGCATTTGCATTACCGTTGTGGTCACACCCTTAAGTGGGAGTGAGAAGCTATGCTTTCGTGAGGTTTTCACCTCCGCATGGCTAGTGGATTGCTTCCGGGATACATCCGTACCTATGTCTTCGTGAGATTTTCATCTCCGCATGGCCATAGGGAAATGTGTCCCCCTGAACCGAACTTGGTCCATATGAGCCTATAATTGGTGAGGATCGAGGAATCTGCTGGTTCAGGTACCCTTGCTTTAGAACCGAACTACATATAGTGAACTTTAAGTGCTTGCCCCAGGTAGTATGATGATGACCTTTAATGCCTACCTTTATAAGTTCTTATTTATTATATTTTTTTATATATGTGACACTGACTTGTTTTTCTTATTTTCCTATCATTGGATGTCATTTATCATTAAAAGGTGTTGATTCAAGGTTTGATTTCTGAGTTAGAAAGTTTTGTAATGGGGAATGAATATCTTAATAAAGTGGAGGACAACTCTTTCGTTTGTGCTTGGTCAGAGAAAACCCAAATAGAAAAAGGAAATAGTGTCACTGAAGGATACACATCAGAATTATGGGATTACACTCTCATTAGTGTGATGCAAAATAACCTCCAAGAGTTAAAGGAAATATTGGATTAATGGAGTAACGAAGCCAAGCAGTTGTTCTACAATAGTTATGGGGAATTGCAGTATTTGCTTGACATGAAGATAGATGAACAATTCAAGGTGAGCGTGGGGAGTACTGATGGACACTTCTATCATTACAGATGAAGATAGTCACCTCGTGGATGGCAAGGGTTAAAGACCTACAAAATTGAATTGGATGGAAAGAATTTTACTCATGATGGTAGAAAGGCTCACTTACTATAGGACCGCTACCAAACAACAAGCTGGAATTTACTGTGTTACTTTAGGATGTTGTACTTATCAAAAATAATGGAAATGCAAGCCCTGATGGCCGGGACAGCCCAAATGAGCATGAAAGAAAGAGATTAAAGAAGATCGTATCGTTTAAAGACCTTTAAAGTTGAGATTAGCTATGCTGCGAAGATACCCATGTAAGCAATTCGAAATGTTCTATGGAGGCAGAAATTTAAAGACTCTCAAGAAGCACTGAGGATGTTTGGTATCATTTTAAGGCAGTATGCTGCGAAGCTGGAATGCCTACTTGTTTGCTAATCTTTCTTTCAAGGTAATCAGAGCAACTTCACAGACATTGGAGGAGGTGTCTTTGGCTGTAGAGCTTACTTCATAGGTGAAGGTGTAATTCAAATTCAAGAGATAGCTGATCATTTACAGATACTGGTAGAAAGGGCAAGCACGTTGAGCACCAATATGAGCTACAGTTCAGATAGAGGTCGAGAGTTAGCTTTGTTATTAGATAGGGTTAAGACTCTGGGCGTACGAGCGAAAGCGTATTTGTAATCCATTTTATGAAAAGACTTTTGTTCCTTAAATAACGTTTTCTAAAATGAAAAATGGAAGCCCTTTGAGATAGCTTTCTATTGCACGCATCCTTTGCCCTATTCCAGTTATTGACCCAGAGAAAGACTCGGAAAAAGAGGTGGCTGGGGAAGCACCAGTAGCAATTGCATTTGCACCAAGGTTCTGAAAGAAGGAGAAAAAAGAGGCTATTATCGATATCATCATAGCAGTGTTCTCACTTCTAGGAAGACCTACATCTGGGAGGAAAGCGGCATAAAGATGTTCTTGTTCCCCTCTCTACAGTACAGGTTATAAGACTAGGCGATATACTATAGACTGGGTGAAGCGAACTACCTTTTTGCATTCATGCATTTGCATTACATTACATCAAAGAAAAGAAGGTGTTGATTCGAAATTCGATTCCTAAATAGAATAGTTTGTCATAAGGAAACAAATTTCTTGATAAAGTAGATTATAGTGCGGTCGTCTGAATATAGTCCAAGTAAACACGACGAGAGAAAGCTGGTAGTCCACGGAGGAATACATGATGTAATTGCCAGAGATTCAAGCCAACAAAGGTTATCCAAAAGCATGATGAGAGAAATTCGGAAGTCCACGAAGGAATACATGACTTGATTTAATTGCCAACAAAGATTATCCAAGAGCCGGCACTTTTTGATGAGTATCATGGAGATAAGCAAGCAAGAGATCGAGGCTCAGATTAAGCAGCAAGGACCTAGCAAAGGCATCTTTTGGAGAATTTACAGGATTCAACCATGAAGAAAAGATCAACGTTTACTTGGACTATGAAGGGCAAGATCGCATATGTAATCTATTTTCATGTAATGAAATTTGTTTTCTAGAAAAGTTATTCTAATGGAATTGAATTCAAGATCAACATCTCCTTTTCTTTTGCATCCATGCATTTGCATTGCATCACATCAAATGCATTTAAATCCATAAAAAGACCCTAATTAGTTAAAGTTATTAAAAAGAGAAAGAAAAAGAGAGAGAGAAGAGGGTCACGGCTGAGTGAAAAAGAAGTTGAATGGGAATTAACGACGTTCCCTTACATATCCTCGACTTTTGTGTCAGGAGGGATAGCTTACTCGGAGAATGGGGTGTTTGGAAATGAAAATCATCCCATCAATGTCATACATGAGGAAGGGACTGAACAAAGAAACCTTGAGGGCATTCACCCTTACGAACCGGGAATTTCTTTAAACAATTGGACTGCAGAAGAACTTCCTGTAATCTTTAGGAATTTTACAGAGTAATATTCAGAACACTCTTGTTGCTCTAAAGCCTAGGAGTAATGAGATTTCTTTTGAGAAGTGGGCTCATGTTCAGACATTTTTATTTTCAATAAAACATACTTTTATTCATCCGAGTAAATATTCTTTCATTCTTATTCTTTTGACCTTTGACATTCTTTATAAATTTTCATTTCATGTAAATAGTCATTTTTGAATTCATTTATTCCTTGTATATTATTTTGTGTCCCTATCATAGATCCCTAGATATCAATGACACGAGCAACGATACTATAGATTCAGAGTTCCTTTTGAGTACGATATGTGTTTAGAGGAATCTCAGTACTTTGAAGGTGACAGAAATTGTGGCCTGTTTCTGAATTTGTTGAAAATGGTTTTTACCCCATGAAGTGGTGGTAGGAAATATAGCCTTAGAGGAAGGAAAGATTGTGAAATTGGAATTAGCTGAGGAGACAAGACAAGACCTTGTTGAGACTATTATGGGAATTCAAAAATATGGTCCAAAAACACATGCAGGAGGATTTGCAATTGCCAGAATAAACATGAGGTTTTGGGGCACTGTTGGTCCACCATGAAAAGGGATCGCATCAGTTGTACAATGAATGCCAAATTTAAGGGAGTCAAGACTTATAGGGCATGTCTATTATGGGCCCGAGCTCGTCAAAAGTTTCAAGCTGACAATGACTCATTTTTGTGGACGTCAACTGCTTCATTAGGAGGGGAGATAGCTTCATATGCCAATATTACAAAGTCAAAAGTCATCCATTTCAAAAAAAAGAAAAAAGATTATATATAACTGCACAATGCCAAAAGTTTGCAGTCCTTTCAAAGATAATGCGTCGTACCACAGTACAACAAAGGTTGCCAAAAGAAAAGAAAAAGAAAAAAAACAAATTACAGAAGATGACCGAGACTGGTAAAAATTGGCATAAGAATACGCTGGGGCAAACACCTTCAATTCCAGTTGTTTCAAAGGTTCCAACCATCATCCTTGGAATGGGTGCATTGTTTGGCTTTTCCTGAGTAGTCTGATGTGCCGTCAATAGCTATGATGGTTAGCTCCAGGCGGTGGCCATTGATTTCCAACTATAGGGCATCAGGCCGTACTTAGTCTCTGAAGCTTAAAATGATAGATTCTTTCTTCAAAACTAGTTTCTAACAAAGTGGATGACGGTATCATGAAGAAAGCTCTCTTAGACTTCTATACAAGTTTAGGGAAGAGGAAACCTGATCAAATCATTATTTTCAGGGATGGGGTTAGCGAGTCTCAATTCAATCAAGTTTTGATCAAGTTATTGAGGCTTGCAAGTTCCTTGATAAGAAGTGGAACCCTAAAGATTATGGTTATTGTTGTACAAAAAACCATCATACCAAGTTTTTTCAGCATTGATCTCCTGACAATGTGCTACATGGTACTGTCATTGACAACAAAGTATGACATCCAAAGAACAATGATTTTTACCTTGGTACCCATGCTGGAATGATTGTAATCACGAGGCAGACTCACTATCATGTTCTTTTAGACCAGGCTGGGTTTTCGGCTGATGATCTACAATAGTTTGTTCATTCTCTATCCTAATGTATCAAAGGAGCACCACAGCCATATTTTTTGTGGCTCCTATTTTCTACGCTCATTTGGCAGTTTCATAGTTGGGGGCAATTTATGAAGATTAGGGATACTTCAGAAACATCATCGAGTCATGGTGGGATGTATGCTCCGGGAGTAATCTTTGTACTTCAACTTTCCAGGTTGAAGGATAAAGTTAGCAACTTCATTCTTGTCTGCTGAGAATCATTGAACCATCTTTTTGTAGGGTTTGACAAACAACAGCCAGGACTATTGCTGGGGCAATCCCTTTCTCATGAGTTTATGAATCAGGATTTTTCCTCCAAGTTTTGATGGAGTCAAGAATTTAATACCTCTAGTAAACTTAACTTGAAAGTATTCATCCTAAGCAAATGTACCAAGAATAGATGACACAAACTTATGACAAAGAAGGTTCGTCCAAAAAAAATTTATAAAAAAAAACCTTATGCTGAAAGAGATCCTTCCCATACAAAAGGATGCCGAATTGGGAAGGGCCATATGTTGCGAAGAGGGCTTTCTCTAGAGGTGCGCTGATTTTGACAAGAAATGGATAGGAAGAATTTATCTGATCCAGTGAATTTGGACTCGGTCAAGGAGTACTTTGTCTGAAGGAGAAGGGAAGCTAAGGTGAAAACCCGCAAAGGGCACTTTGGGACTTCTATTTCAAAAAAAGAAAAAAAGAAGAAAAAAGAAGAAAAGAAAAAGAAAAGAAAAATGGAGAGGCCAAGGTGAAAACCCGCAGAGGGCGCCTTGAGACCAAAGGGGTTTTGAGTTGAAAACCCGAAAGGGCAGCTCAATTTTGGAAAGTCATGCAGTGACCTTGCTATACTGGATTCGACGAGAAGTGAAGTATGTTACATATCGAGGCATTAACCAATTACTTTGGATCTTTTAAACACATGTTGAACTCAAAAAAGTCTTCATGGAGCTAGTGTATAGACGCTCAAGCGGCGATATCTGGGGCATCTGATTTCTGTCCTATTTACTATCTTTGAATTCTTTTTCTTCGCAAAGATATGTTTTCAGATAGTAAATAGGACAGAAATCAGATGCCCTAGATATCGCCGCTTGAGCGTCTATACACCAGCTCCATGAAAACTTTTTTGAGTTCAACATGCGTTTAAAAGATCCAAAGTAATTCGTTGATGCCTCGATATGTAACATACTTCACTTCTCGTCGAATCCAGTATAGCAAGGTCACTGCATGACTTTCCAAAATTGAGCTGCCCTTTCGGGTTTTCAACTCAAAACCCCTTTAGTCACAAGGTGCCTTTGCAGGTTTTCACCTTTGCCTCTCCATTTTCCCATTTTTTTTTCAAAAACTTAAGGCGTCCTTTGCGGGTTTTCACCCTGGATTCTCCTCTCTTTTAGATAAAGTACTTTTTGACTGAGTCTGAATTCACTGGATTGGGTAAACTCTTCCCATCCATTTCTGTTAAGATCAATGCACCCCTAGAGAAGGCCTTCTTCACGACATACGGCCCTCCCCAATTTGACATCCATTTTCCTCTAAAGTCCTTCTAAATGGGGAGAATCTTTTTCAATACAAGGTCCTCTTCATGGGATTCTCTTGGACGAACTTTCTTATCATAAGCTCGTATCATTCGCTTCTGATACATCTGACCATGGCGAATAGCTTTTAGCCTCTTTTCTTCTATCAAGTTCAATTGGTCATACTGGGATTGAATCCATTCTTCTTCATCTAGTTTTATCTCTGAAAAAATTCAGAGAGAAGGTATTTCTACTTCAATAGGTAACACTGCCTCTATTCCGCATACCAACGAAAAAGGGGTTGCCCTAGTAGAAGTTCTGATGGACGTTCAATAAGCTAAGAGTGCAAATGGTAGTTTCTCATGCCAATCTCTATAAGTCTCAGTCATCTTCCCCACTATCCTCTTAATGTTCTTGTTGGCTGCTTCTACTGCCCCATTCATTTTTGGGCGATACGGAGAAAAGTTATGATGCTTAATCTTGAACTGACTGCAAACTTCTACTATTGTTTTGTTGTTCAAGTTCAATGCATTGTCTGATATGATTTTTTTAGGCATCCCGTACCGACAAATGATCTTTTTCTTCAAGAAACGACTTACAGCTGACTTAGTAATCAATGACCACAAAAATAAAACGATGCCCATTTGAAGCTTTTGGTGATATTGGTCCAATAACATCCATGCCCCACATGGAAAAAGGCCATGGAGAAGTCATAACATGTAGAGGTGAAGGTGGTACATGAATCTTGTCTCCATAAATCTGACATTTATGACATTTCTTGGCGTAGTTGATACAATCCCCTTCCATAGTAGACCAATAATATCCAAACCTCATGATTTGTCTAGCCATCGTGAAACCATTAGCGTGAGTCCCACAAACACCCTCATGAACGTCTTCCAAGATTAACTTAGCCTCCACGGCGTCAACACATCTCAACAGTACTTGGTCCTTTCTTCTTTTGTACAAGATGTCCCAATCCAAAATGTAATCACAGGTTAATCTCCTTAAAGTACGCTTATCATTTTCAGTTGCCTGTTCTGGATATTTACGATCTCTCACATATCGCAATATATCCTGATACCAAGGATTATCATCCTTTTCTTCTTCCTCAATGTTACAATAGCAAGCTAGAGTCTCAAAGATACTCATTTGAATGGGTCTCTTTTTTTCCTCTTTATTCGCTCTAATCATTGAAGCCAAGGTTGCTAGAGCATCTGCCATCTAGTTTTCGTCTCGTGGGATATAATTGAAAGTGATGTCATTGAACTCCTCAAGTAACCCCAAAACTACCTTTCGATAATTGATCAGTTTAGAATCCCTTGTCTCCCATTCACCTTTAAGCTGGTAAATTACCAACGCAGAGTCTCCATATACTTTCAAGATTCTTATTCCTCGCTCTATAGCTGCTCGGAGTCCCATGATGCACGCTTCATACTCAGCCATATTGTTTGTACAATCAAAGTCCAACTTGCACGTGAATGGATAATAATCACCATTTGGAGATATCAGGACTGCCCCAATTCCATTTCCCACTGCATTGGATGCCCCATCAAAGCTCAACTTCTAAGAATAATCCTCTGTAGTTGCTACACACATCAATTCCTCATTTGGGAAATCGAAATTCAACGGCTCATAATCCTCTAGAGCTTTACTAGCCAGAAATTCCGCTATCGTACTTCCTTTTATAGCCTTTTCGCTCACATAGACTATGTCAAACTCTGAAAGTAGAATCTGCCATCTCGCCATTCTCCCATTCAACGCTGTTGATTCCATCATATACTTTAAAGGATCAAGTTTTGAAATAATCCAAGTAGTATGATATAGCATGTACTATCTTAACCTTCGAGTCATCCAGATTAAAGCACAACACAATTTCTCAATTGGCGAATATCTCATCTTACACTCTGTGAATTTCTTGCTGAGGTAGTTATCGCCTTCTCTTTTCTTCCAGACTCGTCATGTTGGCCAAGCACACATCCCATAGAATTACTAAACACTGATAAGTACAAAATTAATGGTCTATCTGGACTAGGCAAAGATAACACTGGAGTATTTAACAAGTATTGCTTAACCTTATCAAAAGCATTCTGGCATTCCTCATTCCAAGTACCTTGGTTGTGTTTTCTAAGGAGGCAAAATATAGGATCACATTTCTCAATTAATTGTGAAATAAACCGAGCAATATAATTCAACCTTCCAAGAAAACCCCAAACTTCCTTCTGAGTGCGTGGTGGAGGCAACTCTTGTATGGCTTTAACTTTGTCTGAGCCAACTTCTATTCCCTTTTCGCTAACCACAAAGCCTAGTAATTTCCCCAACCTAGCTCTAAAAGTGCATTTTGCTGGATTAAGTTTTAATTGAAACTTCCAAAATCTCAGGAACAGCTTCCTCAAAACTTCAATATGTTCCTCCTCCGTTCGAGATTTGGCAATCATATCATCAACATACGCCCCAATTTCTTTGTGCATCATATTATGGAATAAGTTCACCATAGCCCGTTGGTATGTTGCCCCTGCATTCTTCAATCCAAACGGCATTACTTTGTAACAAAAGGTGTCCCACAATGTTATGAAAGTGGTTTTATCCATGTCTTCTGGATGCATCTTGATCTGGTTGTACCCCGAGAAACCATCCATGAAGGAGAACAATGAATATCCCGCTGTGTTTTCTACCAAAGTGTCTATGTGTGGAAGAGGGAAATTATCTTTTGGGATAGTTTTGTTCAGATCGCTGTAATCAACGCACATTCGTACCTTCCCATCCTTCTTAAGGACTGGTACAATGTTAGTACCCATTCAGAGTACTTCACCTCTTGTAGGAATCCTGTATCGAACTGCTTCTTGACTTCGTCCTTTATCTTCAATATGATATCTGGTCTCATTCTTCGCAACTTCTGTTGGATTGGTTTACAATCCTGTCTTATTGGAAGATGATGCAACACGATATCGGTATTTAACCCTGGCATATCTTGATAGGACCATGCGAAGTTATGCTTGAACTCATGTAGCAACTCAATCAGTCCTTGCTTTGTGTCCTCAGCAATATGCGTGCCGATTTTTACCTCTTTCCCTTCCTCTAGGGCTACATTCTCTATTACCTCTTTCTCATGGGGCATAATTTGTTTCTCCTCCTGTTTTACCATCCTCAACAGATCCGGAGACACATCACAATCCTGGACATCTTCAAAATCTTGAGATTCCTCTAAACACACGTCTTGCTCGCGGGAGAAATCAAGATTTGTAATATCAGTGCTCATGTCATTGATATCTAGGGACCTGTGAAGTATAAAGAATATACAAAGAATGAATGAATTTAAGAATGCTTATTTATGTGCTATGAATGAAAGAATAAGAATTGCAAAAGTTTAACAGAATATTGATTGATAAAAATGAAACAATACTCGTTCAAATTGATAAAAGTCATGTTTTATTAAGAAATAATAGATGATCGTAAGCCTATTCCACAAATGTAATCCTATTACTCCTAGGCCCTAGAGTAACAAGAATGTTTTGAAAATTACTCTGAAAAATTCCTAAAGACTACAGGAAGTTCCTCCGTAATCCAATTGTTCAGAGAGCTTCCCGGTTCGTAAGGGAAAATGCCCCCAAGGTTTCTTTGCTCCGATCCTTCATCGTGTATAGCATTAATCTGATGACTTTCTTCTATAAGTAACCCTCCCAATATAAAGGTTTGGGATAGTGGAGGGAATGTCATTGGCTCCCACTCCACTTCTCTTCCATTAAGGCGCGCCCTTCTTCCCTCTTGGCGCTTCTCAACTTCCTTCCTCCTTTGGTTATAGTCTGGCTTGAAGCCCAGACCAAAGCAATCTCTCTTCTCTTTCAGTTCTGGGATTTGAGTCCCTCCTTGCAGGTATTTTCCTAATCATTTTCTTGGTAAAGCTCCCTTTCCCACCATAATTTGTAGAGCCATCCTCGTGGCTTTTGCTATCTTTGGCACCGGTGGCTCACTCCCTTCTATAATGAAGGTTGTATTCACAAATTCTAAAGAGCGAAAGGAACACGCAATAGACTCTTCGTTCGTCTCGACGTAAGGGGCCTTATTAGTGACTGTGGCTATAATGTCCTCCTCCGCATTGATGGTTACTAACCGTCCATCCGTCACTAACTTTAATTTTTGGTGCAATGATGAGGGCACCACTCTTGCTGAATGTATCCATGACCTCCCTAATAAGCAATTATAGGAGGGCTTAATATCCATCACCAAGAAGTCTACTTCGTATATACTCGGCCCAATTTCCAAGGGGATGTCAATCCTTCCTATTACCTTCCTTTCTGTACCGTCGAAGGCTCTTACCACATTTTGACATGTCTTCATGTGAGAACCGTCAATAGGTAATCTGTTCAATGTAGACAACGGTAGAACATTCAAGGCCGATCCATTATCGACGAGCACGCTTGGGAGTGTGTACCCCTTGCATCGAGTGGTGATGTGCAAGGCCTTTGTTGACCCCCTGCCCCCTAGTGGGATTTCATCATCATTAAAGTAGATGAAATTATCCGCACTTATGTTATTCACCAACCGGTCCAGCTTGTTAATAGATATGTCATGGGTGACATATGTTTCGTTGAGCACCCTTAGCAATGCATTCTGATGCACCTTAGAGCTCAGAAGTAGAGCCAATACTAATATGCGAGCCGGCTGCCTACGCAACTGCTCGACCACACTATACTCGCTATGCTTAAGGAACTTTAGAAATTCCTTAGCCTCCTCCTCTTTTACTGGCTCCTTAACAGGCACTTCAGCCTTCTTCTCCTTCTCCGCACTAACATTCTTTGATTTTGTGGGCTCCTCTCTGACGCCCACTGTATCATACCTCTTCCCACTCTGTGTACGGGAACCCTCAACTTGTACATCTTTAGACGTACTGGCTATATTCTCCTCTTCCAGCACTGTTACACTGTAGTCATAACTCCATGGTACCCTATTGCAGTCTTTATAAGGAAAAGGCGTAGGCTTATGGATAATGACCTTAGGTACCATCTGTGCCCTCACTTCATTATTCCCCAGAAGGGAAATAATAATCCTTGGCCGGCTAGTTCCTTTCTGATCATTCTCTAGCACACATACTTGTTTTTCACAAGAGCTACCTTCAAAAATTTGTAACTCTTTGTTGTCCATAAAGCCTTGCACCAAGGCCTTGAAATTTTCACAATCTTGAACTTCATGGAACTCACCATAGTTCCTTATTCCTCCTCTCTCATTTTTAGAGGTTAAAATTCCTCTCTTCATCATCTCCTCCCAAATCACTTTCATAGGCATTCTAACCTCAGCAAATCTTCCTTCATTCTCCTCTACTAGCTTTGCCAATGGCATTCACTCCTTGATTGCTTTGATTTGGCAACGGGTTTTCAGTATTAGGGGTATTGTCGAACTTCACTACCCCCATCTTAATAAGCCTCTCTACGGCCTTCTTAAAACTGGTACAGTTTTCGATCGAATGCCCCGGTATTCCAGCATGGTATTCGCATCTGGCTTTTGCGTCATACCATTTGGGATGTTGAGGCTGCAGTGGTTTCAAGTGAAAAGGAGAAATAGCATGTGCATCGTATAAGCTTTGATAAAGCTCACGACACGTCACGGGGATAGGTGTGAATTGTATCCTTTCAGAATTCTGCCTTGTACCCGATTCCTTCCTTTGAGAACCCTATTGCTCAACCGCAACTGTTTTAGGTTGACCAACCATGATTGCCTTTGTGTTGAAGGTGCTTGTGTTATTTACTTCACTATCCTTTCTCCTTGGAGCTGATCTTTTGGTCGCTTCCCTCTCGATTTTGCCACCCCTTATGGCATTCTCGATCATCTCTCCCGCCATGATTATATCCGCGAAGCTTTTAGTGGTGCTCCTAATCATGTGAGTGATGAATGGAGCCTTTAGAGTGTTGATGAACATCATGGTAGTCTCCTTTTCCAACAACAGTGGTTGAACTTGTATTGCCACCTCTCTCCATCTCTGTGCATATTGCCTAAAATTTTTATTAGGCTTTTTCTCCATGTTTTGCAGCGTGATCCTATCCGGAGTCATGTCAGTCACATGATTGTACTGTTGCATGAAGGACTGTGCAAGATCCTTCCATGAACTTATTCTGGCCCGGCTCAGTTGATTATACCACTTGGCTGCTGCTCCAATTAAACTATCTTGGAAACAGTGGATCAATAGTTGATCATTATTCACGTACCCAGTCATCCTCCTACAGAACATCTTAATGTGAGCTTCTGGGCAAGTAGTCCCATTATACTTCTCAAATTCTGGCATCTTGAATTTGTGAGGAAGCACCAAGTCTGGGACCAAGCTTAGATCTTTGGCATCAACTTTATGATGCCCATCAGCATTCTCTAAAGCCTTGAATTTTTCCTCTAACCGTTTGCAGGTTCTTCTAACTGTCTTGCAGCCTCAGTTTTAAAATCCTCTTTTTTAGCCATGTCTAAGTCAGGAATGACAAGATTTGCGAGATTGTTGCCCAAATTAAATCCTGAACGAGTTGGGAAATTTATAGGGATCCCAGCATCGACCAACCCTTGTTGAGGCCTTATAGTGATAGACGACCTCCTAGGAAGTGCCTCGGTTGGTGTAGGCACATGGGGTGAGGTGAAACCTGGAGGATGATCCTCACCATCCTCGCTAGTAATTGTCATGGGAGCCTTTCCCTTATCAGTGGCCCCCAGTAGTTGAGCCATCTCAGCCATCATGTTCCTTTGAGCCTCCAACATTTGCTCCCTCATGTCATTTTGCATTTTTGCCAATTACTCTTGCAATTGGTCCTGCATGTCTTTCTGTAGCTGTTCAAATCTTTGGTCCATATTCTTTGACTTAGCGTGTGTACCGTAAGGATATGTTGCTTCCAGATTTTCTTTCTCTTACTCTATTTCTCCCTAATAATTTTAACTAATTAGGGTCTTTCTATAAACTTGAATGCATATGATGTAATGAGATGCAAATGCATCAATGCAAAAAATGTCGATTCTGGTTCAGTTTCATTTTAGAAAATGTTATTTAAGGAACAATAATCTTTTCATAAAACGGATTACAAATAAGCTTTCGCCCATAGGCCTAGAGTCTTAACCCTATCTAATAACAATGCTAACTCTCGTCCTCTGTCTGACGATGACTCATACATTATACTCATCATTCTAGCTTGTACCGCGAAATCCTGCAAGTGTTCAGCAACCTCTCGAATCTGAACTAAGGCTTCTCCCATGAGATAATCCCTATTTCCAACTTGATCCTAAAGATGGCGAAGTTCTCCCTTCCACTGTTTTTCTCTTGCCTCGACTGCTCAATCCGTAGCTCACAATCGTGTAGTATTGCTTCCAACCCTCCAATATTGCACTTCATTTCCTCGATTTTATTCAAGCTTGCCTTTAACTCAATCGCAGAGTTATGACCTCGGTGAAGAGATCGTCCAAGTTCAGCCACCTTAGTTTTTAATCCTTGATTTTCCTTCTCTAGGGCCTGATTACGCGACTGCATCTCTTGAAACTTCTTCTCCCAATACTCGGCCTTGGCTCTTTCTTCTTGAATCTCTTGCTGCCACTGCTCTAAAGATCTCCCTAATCTAACCCTTTTCAACGTTACTTGGGCCTTCTTGTAGTGCGTTTTTAAATCATCTCAATCTTCCTCGATCTTTCTCTTTTCCTTTTTCACCTTCTCTACCTCTATCTTTTGAACATCGACATCGAGACTTAAACACATTTTCTCCTCTTCGAGCTTCTCAATATTCTTTTCAAGCTCTAAACTCTTTATCTTAAACTCTTACTCCATAACCTCCAACTCTGATGGAATCACTCGTAAGCTATCCTCTAATGATGGAACCATTCCCAAAATCATCCTAGGGACATTATCGTTGACTCTCCTACTAAACCATCCTTTATACTCAAGGGTTGACGTCGAGCCTTCGGTCAAGATCTTCATACAGAAAGGCTTCTTCCAAGCCTTAGAAATCTCTCGTATCCTCTTTTTATAGTGATCTCCCTTATAAGAGAAATCACTCTAAGCCAAACCCTGTGTAGCTAGTATAAACTGCCTCACCCGATATTGCCTTAGAGCAAGCAATGGTGCATATCCAACTACTCCCCAAATTCCTGGCAAAGGAACCCAATCAAAACTGCCACAGCGGTAAAGGACTTCACTAGGAACTAACCAAGGAGCTTTCCACATAACATCATGCTCTCGAAGATTCTGAACAATGTCTATCCACCTCTCCTCTGAAATGTCATCTCTCCTAGGCATGTCTACTGGTTCATTTAAGGGAGAATAACCCTCAAAGAATACTCGGAAAGGAACCTTATCAAGCTTCCAGAAGTGGCTATGGAACCAGACTAGTAGCAATTGCGTACATCCAATAAATCTACCCTCGCCGGCCCTCCAACATGCACTCAAAGATCTAAATGTCTCAACTAGGATTGCTGGTACCGGTGTATTCTTCTTACTGACATGATCGAACAAATCCGTAACTGCCTCATCTATGTGCCCCAACGCCTTTAAGAAAATCACCATGCCGTAAATACTCAAAGCTAGGACATCGACCCTGTTCTTTACGTCTGGATGTGTCGATATCAAATCCCTCAAAATGGCCCATGGAACTCACTTACTATCACCCTTTTACTGCACACGAGCTACAGCCCACTGCTCACTCATCCCAGTAATCATCACCAACTTCTTTACAAAAGTTGGAAGACTAGCAGGCCTAACATAAGCCTTGTGACCCTGAATCCTCGGGCAACGCAGTAAAGTCGTATACTCCTCCAGAGTAGGTACAAGATCAACATCACCAAATGTAAAGCAACTATAAGTAGGGTTCCAGAACTGTACCATAGCTCGAAACAAGTGCCTATCCACTTTGACGTTTAGCAAATAGGGAAGGTCTCTATAATTCTGATAGAAAAGCTACTTAGCCTCGTCATCCCATTGGGCCCAAATGTCTCTTAACTCTTGAAACTCATTCTGCGTCAAATTAATACGGGTGAAGTCCCATAACTCTGATGTATGCCCCTCAGTGACACTATCTCCTTTCTCTAATTGGGTTTTCTCTGACCAGGCACAGATAGAGGCATTGTCCTCCACTTTATCAAGATATTCGTTCCCCATTACAAAACTTTCTAACTTAGAAATCGAACTGTGAATCGATATCTTTGAATGTTGAATGACATGCAATGATAGAAAAATAAAATAGGTCGGTATATAAGAAATGATAAACAAGTACTTATAAGGGTAGCTTACTAAAGACTATCACTATTTTCCCTAGGGTAAGCACTTAAAGTTCATTATATGAAGTTCGGTTCTAAAGAAAAAGGTACCCAAACCAGCAGATTCCTCGATCCTCACCCATTATAGGCTCATATGAACCGAGTTCGGTTTAGGGGGATTCATTTCCCTATGACCATGCGGAGAGAAAATCTCACGAAGTCTATAGGTACAGATGTTTCCCGAAAGCAATCCACTAACTCATGCGGAGGTGAAACCTCACGAAAGCTTAGTTTCTTACTCCCACTTAAAGGTGTGACCAACGGCCATGCAAATGCAATGTGTGTAAATAATATAACAAACATATGCAGCAAACACATGTAAAAAGGATCAAATTTTAGATTTTACAAACTTCCAACATTAAGACAAAAACAATCAATTTTTTAGCTCGACTCTCTTATTTCCCCAGCGGAGTCGCCAAGCTGTTGAAACCTCTTTTAAAAATGGGGAGGGTATTTTGAAAACGGGAGTCGCCACCAACCTTTTAAGGTGTGATTGGGTCACTTTATAAAGCATTTTGGTCTACGAAATTACGAGAAAATAGGTTCGGGAATCAGTTACGTACGAGGAAGGATTAGCACCCTCGTAACGCCCAAAATTGGTACCAAATTGAATAGTTTTGTCTTAATGTCAAAAGTTTGAAAGAATTTAGAAATAAGATCTCCTTAAAACCGTAATAGTTTGAGTTAAAAAAGAATCAGGATTCTTCGGCTTCGAAAGAATGTAAACATCATATCCAGCATGATTGGGCACGATATTTTAACTAAAATCATCTTGTGATTTTCAAAACTTATTTAGAAGGATATTTTAGGTATTTAGACAAACGGGAAATCGCAACCCAGCATGTTAGGGCACTACCTCCAGAATTCCTAAATACCAAAAACATTGCCTTATTTAAAAAAACTTTTTGGATTGAATGGAATATAAAAAATCTTTAAAGTGATAATGCATTTAACGTGTTACAAAGGATCAATATTAACCTACATGATACCTATTTTAACATTCCATGCAAATATAATAAAGATGATGAGTAATAGCATAAATTACACAATATACGTCATCATTTTATGCATATGTGATCATAGATAATATAAAATATACATGCATTATCATACATATTAAATATAACATAGAGCATAATGAATACAACAATATAAATTGCAATATATATCATAATATTTTATGCAAATGTAACTTAAATTTACATAAATAATTAATTTCATTCGAATATGTAAAAACGAAAACAAATAATATATAAAATTTAACCTACTAAACAATATCAAAATAAAAGAAAACCAAAAATAAATAAACAAATTATAATATATAAAATATAAATCAAATGAAATAAAAATAAAGATATTTAGAAATATTTAGAATAATATAAAATAATAAAGGAGAATCCTTTTTTTTTTAAATGGTACATATACAAATCATATTATAAAGTTTAAAAACTTAATATACTAAGAAATAATGTACTAAATAATGATATTACATATATTTATATAATAATAAAAATTTAAAAACGTATATAATTTATAATAAAATAGTAGTAATGTAAGGAATAATTTATGGTAAGATATATGATATATAATAAAATTTATAAACCAAATACATGTATAATGATATAAACTATATGATAGATAAAATATAAAAATAATAAAAATAATATAATAAGTAAAAAATAAATAATATATAGTAAAAATATATAACATATAATAAAATATAAATATAATAGAATAAATAATATATATATTAAAAAAATATAACATATAATAAAATTTATAAAAAAATGTTTATAATATTATAGGTAATATATATTAATTTTCATATAATAAATGTTTATAAAAATAAATAATGCATATATTATTTTAAAATAAATTAAATAAGTAAAAACAAAAACTAAAATCGAATTTAATTTAAAAATCTAGGGTTAATTACAAATAAATGAAAAATTTCGGGCTTAATTGAAAGGCGTGTTAAATTCGGAGGGACTCCTTGGGCAATTAGCCCTAATCCCCAAAACGACACCGTTTAAAAAAATCTTACTATAACAACTGGGACTAAATTGAAACTAATATAAAAGGTTGTTGCAAAATCACAATATAAAAAAATTTAAAAATAAACGAAATTAAATAAATAAAAAAAGGAAGGGCTTAAACAGTAATTTGCCCATTTATCAAAAACACGCGGATCCTTCCCGAGTCTCGGGTCAACATGCAGATCCTCAAGTTTAAAACGGTGTTGTTGTGAAGTTTATCATTTTAAACCAAACGACATCATTTTCGTAAGGCTTTATAAGCCTAAGTTTCAGTTTTAAAATCATTTTAACCCCGGGACAAAAAAAACTAAAAATCCTCTGAAAGAGGATTGGGGAGGGTGACTCTCGGAGCTTCGTCGGGCTTCCATTCCTGGGCACCCATGTACTCACACGCCCACGCGCCGCCACTGACTCCGCCACATATGGCGGTCGTAAGCCGAAGAGTCTTAGTTTTCCAGCGAGATTTCAACGGTAAATCTCCTTTTAGTTTATTTTGATAATACTTGCATGTATTTAAAGAAAGGAAAAAAAATAAAAGGTAAAGGTATATCACCTCTGTTTCTTCGATAAGATGCTGATTTTTTATTGTATATGTGTATTTATAAAACGTTTTCTTTTCGAAAAAAATCTGAAAAAATATACCCATTACAAATCTGAAGGAAGGCTTTATAGCCTTTAGACTATGCATGTATAGGTACCAAAAATCTGGCGGAGTTCATGTTGTTGATGCGAATCTTGCCTGGTGACCACAGGACGGCCTCTACTGCGAAGATTTCGGCACCGATAGAGGCGCAAAGGTCAACGGTGAGGCCTGAGATCACGGTGTACTGATGTGAGGCAAACGGCGGTGACGTTCGGAGTGCCCAAAGCCTCTGGTCAATGCTTTGATGGGACCTCGTGACCATCGATCTGACCAACATTGATGAGGGCCAGCTGGGGTGACGTTAGGGGACAGGGTTATTGATGGCCCTTGCTTCGGGAGTTGGAACGGTTCTGACGTGGCGAAGCTTCTGGACTTGCTCCTGCGGCGCTGAGGTTCCAAGGAAACCCTAGGGTTTCCTGCTAGTGTTTTAAGTCATTGGGCCTTTTGGGCCTGAGTGACTTGGGTCTGTAGTAGATCGGTTTAGGTAGTGGGTCTTGGGTGTAAACGGGTATTGGGCTTTTGGGCTAACCGGGTTTTGGACTGGAAACAGACAGTTTAAAAGACCTTACTTATAGTTTCAGCAAACTTTGTTTATTGATTTTATGGGCCCAGGCAGAAATGGGTTACTACACACGAGCAAGGACAAGGGCAAGCAGGTGGTATAGGCTCATCATGAATTGTGAACCACAGGTGAGTGCCTTTGTTTATCGCATTTAAACACGAGTTCGCATGACTTGGAAAGTCAGGTAAGGCATGCGAACCCTCCTATTTAACATGCGAACCCTGTTAAATTGTAAAGCTTAATTATTAGTTTTGTACATTAAGGACCAAATTGAATAAATTGAAAAACTATCAGGAATTACTGGTAGGCATAGAAAATAGAGGGTCTCTAATGAGATTTGGTGAAATTAGATTTTAATCTAAGGCTTTGAATTGAAAGTTATGCTTATCCCGATTTTAGTGACTAAATTGAATAATTTGAAAAAATTTTAAAAATTGGTATTTGATTCTTTTTTTTTATTGAGATTTGATAATATGATCTATTTTATTATTATTCATAGGTAACGACAACATTGAATCATCGAGAGGGAGAGGAAAAACAAATGTGATCGATGAGTAGCCGAAAATTTTGGTTTGTACATTTATAATTTAAAGTCATATAAATTGATTGTACTTTCATATTACATGCATACAAGAGTAAAGAGGTAAGTATATACTAATGGTAAAAGCTATTGGATCGATCTTGAATGTGAATTCTCATAATAGAGGACTAAATTGAATAAAATATAAAATAGTATGAATCACTTAACATATGAATTTTGCTATGGAATTGAGTGAGAATATGTATTGATTGATATGAAATACATACATTATTTTAATGAATTGATTTACTATAGTGTATATGATTGAAATTTTGATGTGTACTAAATTGTAAATGGAATTGAAATTTGATACCCTATTAATTATTCATGCTGAGTAGGATATAGTTGGCATGCCATATGAACGAATTGTGTATGGGTTTATACGCTTATGCTCCAAGATGCACCTCTTGTACCAAGATGCACTTCATGTGCCATATATGCACTTGGTGCATTAAGATGCACTTTGTGTGCTAAGATGTGCTTTGTGCACCAGTGTGTACTTTATGTGCTACTTTACCCTACTTTAGGTTATTTAGTGATGCACTTCAGTGCCAGTTTGGTGTGTTGGAAGGATGATCCGAGTATCCATTCGAGTCCAGGTCAAGTTAATAAGGATTTTAAAATGTAACTTGGTGAATGATACTAATGTGTACAAATCGATAGCATTGAATGAATCATAGTTAATTGTGAAAGAAATGTTGAAATCACATAGTTGAGTATACACATCAAATGAACCAGCCCTGGGAGCCTAAACGGGTATGAATGAATCGGTAGATTCTAGAATTTAGTGAATAATGTGATATTAAAAAGTGAATTATGTGTTATTAGATGTAAGTTATTTGTGGAAAATATTTATATTGAATGCTTAATGTTGTAATTGGATTGGATTGAATAAAGATTTAGTTTTATGCATACTTACGTATAAGTTAAAGTAGGGTAACCAAATTGAAAGTTAGTATAGTGTTATATGTATATAAATATACATGTATGGAATTGAAATGTTTTACTACTTATGTTTTAAGCTATGATTTATAAATGTACCACTAAGCCTATAGCTCAGGGTACGGTTTGTTTTCTCCGCGTATAGGTTCAGATGATTCTCGAATCCTCAGGAATTGAAGCAACCATCCAGATGATTGTTTCTAACTCAACAAAGTTTGTAATGTACCACTTTCGATTGTAAATGGCAAGTACCTAGGGTTTAAGTCAGTTTTGTATAAAAAAATGGTCAAACTTGGAACTTAGTTGCTTAATATCATTTCAAAGTATTGTTTTGGTATGTTCTACCTTATATACTATTGTAAAAGTGTTGTTTGGTTGTGATTGGGATTATACAAGTTAACACAAGTCTTTTGAACTTGTTTCAAAATGGTCATTTTTTAAAATAGTGAGCCATGTTGCGACGTGGAATCTCTGATGTCGCAACGAGGAACAAAGCAAAATTCTAAGTGGTGACATCGTTGCTCGAGGTCAAGACGAGCACTGAACAGAGGGTTGCGTCACGGAGAAGAACCCCTAACGCCACAACGTCAACCCAAAACTTCAAAATTTTTACAATTTGTTTTATTTCGATCTTAGGCTAGTGAAAGAGCTTTCGTGAGCTTGTATAAGACCAAAAATTAATTGTGTATTATTTTAGTTACATTTATATGTTAAACGATAATAATTAAAAGCAGTCTGATCATAGTTGCTTCAACAACTGTAAGCTGAAAAATATATAGGATTTTTCCTATATAATTTGTCACATTTTTACTTAAATTTGTTGTTAAAACCAAGTATATATAAAAATATGAAACTGGGACATAGAAATTATTAAAATGTGATTTTATGTTTTATTATATAGTTTTCATGCAGAAAATGGCTTCTTTTATATTAATTTGAGCATATTATGTTTTCAAGCTAAAAAGTGGGTCATGCATGATTAAATTAAATAATAAAATATAGAGTTATATTAAATAATTTATTTTAATATATTTCATTCATAAATTGGGTTTTAATTAATTAAGTAAATGATTAATTAAAGTGGCTAAATTATATTCTTTGGTCCTCTAAATTATCTACTATTGCCGGACAGGTCTGAGAGCTTTATGTTGATTACAAAACCATCCAAATAGAGGACCAAGTCAACCAAAAATTCAGCTGCATATGGATGTTCATAAATAAAATTTGGGTTTAATTACACAAGGTCCTTGAAGAGTTGAAGAAATCAGAGATTTACCCGGAGATTTGCAATTGACCGAGTCTTGATCTAGATGATGTTGTGGCAATTAAATCAAGCAAAAAATCAGCCACACTCCCACATATCATGGCTAGCCACTCTTGGATGAATTTTCAAATGATGGACACTCCTATTTTTATCAAACTAGCTCCCTTGCCTCACCTATAAATAAGACCCCATTTCTCACTTATCCATCATCCCTCACTCATTCATCATTCTCTCCTCTATTAACTCTCTTAGCTTTCTTTCCCCCTCACACCTATCATCATCTTTCCATAAGGATTTTTAGCAAATTAGCCTCTTAAAGAACCCTTAGTCGGCCACCTTGGAGATCCATCAGCAAATAAGCGAAGTGAAGGAACGAAGGAACCCTCGTCAGTCAGAGTCTTGGGAGACAACCACGTAATTGAAATGCACCTGAATTAGCTAAGTGATTCTAACCAGACGACGGCTAATGGACGCATAATTGAAATGTGCATGATCAATTTAGATCCTAACCCGGTTAAATTTTAGGTTGCATAACAACCCTAACTAGGCTCTGTTATCTGCATAGTTTTTAGATTTGTGTGATTAAATTGTTTGAAACCTAACACATCCCTGTTACCTCGCACGAATACTAAGAAACCCTTAGTAAATAAGGATCAGTAAAATGCGTATTTACTAAGTAAAGGATTCCGAAATGACCTAATGTGGTTTCCAAACTTATGAAAGATAGAGCTGCCATGGAATGTTTTTTCGAATATTGATAAGTATGTTGATAATAATTTGAGTTTAATTAAAGTAATTGTCCTAGCTTATTTATGTTATAATTGTTGTTTGTTATGTTAATTCTGCTAAAATCTATTTCATTCATATAGTTTGCATACTTAGGATAAATTGCATTAGGGATCATTGCATTTAGTTTCATATACTTAATTTTTCATCACTTCTCAATTATATAGTTTTTATTTATCAAATTGTTAATATAATTTTACAAATTAAGTGACTTAGCACAAATACAATCCCTGTGGAGACGAAAACTCGATACTTACTTATTACTTGATAATGACTGTGTACACTTGCACAAACTCGAGCGTTATACGTTTTTGGCGTTGTTGCCGAGGATTGTCAACTGTTGCCATAGTCATTCTTCGTGAAATTATTTATTTTCAATTTGGTTATTTCTAACAATACTAACTTATTCTTTTTAATTTTTTTATTTTCTTCTCTGGTGTTTATAAGCATAGATCGGATTATCGATTTACTCCCAGTAGACCTTGAAATTGAGCGAACTTTCAGATAAAGAAGACGTGAACGAACAGCTCAAAGACAAGTTGAGATGGACCTTGGGAATCAGAATCAAGACCAAGGTAATGAAACTGATCATGTACAAAATCCCATCCTCATTGCCGGTGATAGGGATTGATGCATCAAACAATATGCTGTGCCGTTTTTCAATGAGTTAAATCCAGGAATTAGAAGGCCAGATATTGAGGCAACCCAATTCAAATTGAAACTAGTGATGTTTCGAATGCTACAAACGGTGGGTCAATTTAGTGGTATGCCCATAGGAAAACCACATCTCCACCTTCGATTATTTATAAAGGTGAGTGATTCATTCAAGATAGTCGATTTGACTAAAGACGCACTGAGGTTCAAGTTGTTTCCGCAGTCACTGCGAGATCAAGCACGAGCATGGCTCAATTCATTGCCACCAAGTTCCATATCTACATGGCAAGAATTAGCAGAGAGATTTTTGGTTAAGTATTTCCTATCTAGCAAGAATGCTAAGTTAAGGAATGGGATCACAACTTTCCAACAATTAGATGACAAGTCTTTGTATGAGGCTTGGGAGCGATTCAAAGAGTTACTTCATAAGTGTCCTCATCATGGGATTCCTCATTGTATCCAGTTGGAGACATTCTATAATGGTCTCAATGCACATACAAGATTGATGGCAGATGCTTCTGCGAATGGTGCAATTTTGTCTAAGTCTTATAATGAGGCTATAAGATCATCGAGAAGATCGCGAGCAACAACTATCAATGGCTAACAAATCAAATAGCTTCAGGAAGACGTATAGCTGGAGTTCATGAAGTTGATGCTCTCACTTCGTTATCAGCATAGGTATCGTCTATTTCCTCTATTACCGCTAATAGTGCTAATAATTTTGCAGCTTAGCCACTAAGTCCGTTTGAAGTAGTTTCCTGTGTGTACTATGGGGAAGGTCATTTTTTTGAGAATTGTCCATCAAATCCCAAGTCTGTGTACTATGTGGGGAACCAATATCAAAATAGGAGTGGATAAGGACCCTAGTCCAACTTCTACAATCCTTCATGGCGTAACCATCCTAACTTTTCTTGGAGTAACCAAGGAAATGGACCGAACCACAACTTCTTGCAACATAAACCCAACCAATCTCAAGGGTTTAATCAGCAAGCTCCAAAACCACCTCAAGCTGAGGCATCAAATAGTTTCGAGAACTTGTTGAAAGCATACATGGTAAAGAATGACTCTTTGATCTAAAGCCAAGCAGTCATACTAAAAAATTTGGAAAACCAAATGGGTCAGTTAGCTACAGAGCTTCGTAATAGATTGCAAGGAACCTTGCCAAGTGATACTGAGAATCCAAGAAATTTAGGTAAAGAACATATCAAGGTAGTGGCATTGTGAAGTGGTAAAATTTCGGAACCCCTATTAATTGATGTTGAAGATAAGCCCATTGAGGAGAATTAACCAGCTGTTGAAATTCTTACACCAAAGGAATCAGAATCTGCCAAGACTGGCAAGGTAAATCTTAACTTAGTGAATTCAGATACTTTAACATCTTCTTTGGATGCAGATTTACCTACTTAGAAGAGTTGGCCGATTCAACCAAAAGTTTCACACCTCCATATCCGCAAAGATTGTAGCAACACAAGTAGAAATAGGAGGTGCAATTCAAGAAGTTTTTGGATGTTATGAAGCAATTACACATCAATATTCCATTGGTGGAGGCTTTAGAACAAATGCCAAATTATGTGAAGTTTATGAAGGATGTACTATCCAAGAAGAAATGACTGAGTGAGTATGAGACTGTTGCCTTGACAAAAGAGTGCAGTGTGTTCCTGCAGAACAAGCTGACACCGAAGTTGAAGGATCCAGGAAGCTTTACGATACCTTGTAACATTGGTGAATCTTACTGTGGTAATGCTTTGTGTGACTTAGGAGTAAGTATCAACTTGCTGCCTAAGTCTATTTTCAAGATGCTAGGGATAGGAGAAGTAAGACCTACAACTGTGAAGCTCCAGCTAGTGGATCAATCTTTAGCATACCCTGAAGGAAAGATCGAGGATGTTTTGGTAAGAGTCGATAAATTTATTTTTCCTACTGATTTCATTATTCTAGATTTTGAAGCAAATAAGGAAGTGTCAATTATCCTTGGGAGACCTTTCCTAGCCACGAGAACAACGTTAATTGATGTCCAAAAAGGCGAAATCACTATGCGAGTTCAAGATGATCAGGTAACTTTTAACATTCTTAAAGCGATGAAATTTCCCGATTCAACAGAAGAGTGTTCAGTTATGGAAAAGATAGAAACCTTGATTTCTATGGAAAGTAATTTTGAGGAAGATCTATTGGAGAAAGCCCTACAGTTTGACCCTTTAGAGGATGAAGAAAGTGAAGAAAACATGGTTCTGGTGGAAGCCAATCTAAGAAATTTTATTCAATCCACATGGTTTGAACCATTGGAGTTGGAAATCAGAGAACTTGTACAACCCAAATTGTCAATCGAAGAACCACCTACACTCGAACTAAAGGTACTTCTTTCCCATTTGAAATATGTTTATTTAGGTGACTGTTCTACTTTGCCTATGATTATTTCAGTAGAACTGATGAAAGATCAAGAAGAGCAACTAATTGTTGTTCTAAAGAAATTTAAGAAGGCAACTGGTTGGACCATAGCTGATATTCGAGGTATAAGCCCTTCATTTGGTATGCACAAAATTATTCTAGAGGAAGGTGAAAAAGCTCGAATTGATGGGAAAAGGAGGCTCAATCTTATTATGAAGGAAGTTGTGAGAAAGGAAGTGATCAAATGGCTAGATGCAGGAATCATATATCCTATTCCAGATAGTTCGTGGGTAAGTCCAGTGCAATATGTGCCGAAGAAAGCGGAATTACGATTGTTGAGAATAAGCTTAACGAATTGATCCCAACAAAAACTATTACTGGTTGGAGAATTTGTGTTGACTACAGAAAGCTAAATAAAGTTAGTCAGAATGACCATTTTTCGTTACCTTTTATGGATCAGATGTTAGACTGACTGGCAGGTAATGAATTCTATTATTTTTTAGATAGTTATTCGGGATATAACCAAAAAGTTATAGCTCTAGAAGGCCAACATAAAACAACCTTTACTTGTCCGTACGGTACGCTTTCTTTTAGGCGAATGCCTTTTGATTTATGCAATGCACCTATAACCTTTCAACGATGCATGATGGCAATATTCATTGATATGGTTGAAAATTTTGTTGGGGTTTTCATGGATGATTTTTCTGTTTTTGGTAACACTTATGATATTTGTTTAAGTAATTTGGCTAAGGTACTGAAGAGATGCGAAGAAATGAATCTTGTCCTTAACTGTGAGAAATGCCATTTTATGGTTAAGTAAGGGATTGTCTTAGGGCATAGAATTTCAAACAAATGAGTTGAAGTCGACAAAGTAAAGGAGGACATAAATGAAAGATTACCGGCCCCAATGAATGTGAAAGGAGTCAGAAGTTTCTTAGGCCATGCCGGTTTTTACCGCAGGTTTATCAAAGATTTTTCAAAAATTTTTAAACCATTGTGTTTGTTGTTAGAGAAAGATGCAGTGTTTGGTTTTAACAAAGCATGTTTAGAAGCTTTTGAAGAGCTAAAAAAGGGATTAATCTCAGCCCCAATAATCATTACACCCGATTGGAGCACAACTTTTGAGTCGATGTGCGATGCAAGTGATTATGCTGTTGGAGCTACGATGAGTCAAAGAAAAAATAAAGTGTTCCACCCCATTTACTATGCAAGTAGAACCTTGACATGAGCCCAACTCAACTACACAATAACTGAAAAATAACTATTTGCCATAGTTTTTTCTTTTGAAAAATTCCGCTCATATATTACAGGTACCAAAGTTACAGCATTTACTGACCATGTGGCTATTAAATACTTGCTCACGAAGAAAGATGCGTAATCGAGGCTAATTCGTTGGATACTTTTACTCCAAGAATTTGATCTTGAGATCCAAGATAGAAAATGCGTTGAAAATCAATTAGCTGATCATCTGTCAAGGTTGAAGCAAGATGAGGTAACTCGACCACATGTTCCTATCAACAAGAATTTCCCAGATGAGCACTTATTTGAGGTGAGTCAAATTCATGAAACACCTTGGTTTGCTAATTTTTCCAATTATCTTGCATGTGGAATAATTCATCAAGAAATGACATACCAACAAAGGAAGAAATTCCTTTATGATAGTCAGAATTATTTCTGGGAGGACCCGTTCTTGTTTAAACAGTGTGCAGATAATATAATCCGAAAGTGTGTAGCTGAAAGTGAGATTGCTGAGATCTTATATCATTGCCATTCATCTCCAAGTGGGGGACACTTTGGTGGTGCACGTACTGTAGCAAAGATTTTGCAAGCAGGTTTCTTTTGGCCTACACTATTTAAAGATTCTTATGTTTATGTGAAGAACTGCGATAATTGTCAAAGAACCAAAAATATATCACAGAGGAATGAAATGCCCTTAACAAATATTTTGGAGATTGAATTATTCGACGTATGGGGCATTGACTTCTTAGGACCTTTTCCTTCTTTGTATGGGAACAAATACATCTTATTTGTTGTGGATTATGTGTCCAAATGGGTTGAAGCTTAAGCATACCTTACAAATGATGCTAAGGTAGTCATGCGATTCCTATATAAGCATGTGTTTACACGATTTGTGACACCAATAACTATTATTAGTGATGAAGGTTCTCACTTTGTGAACAAATGGCTTAAGTGGTTGCTTGACAAATATGATGTGAAGCATAAGATTGCTACTGCCTATCACCCTTAGTCTAATGGGCGAGTTGAAAGAGTGAATCGTGAAATCAAAGGTATCCTTAAAAAGGTAGTATGCCCTAGCAGAAAAGATTGGTCTTGAACACTCGATGATGCATTATGGGCCTATCGAATAGCATTTAAGACACCATTAGGAATGACCCCTTACCGGTTGGTTTTTGGGAAGGCATGTCATTTGCCATTAGAGTTGGAGAATAGAGCTCACTAGGCTTTGAAGAAGTTGAATTTTGATCTTAAGCAAGCCGATGAGAGAAGGATGTTACAAATGGATGAGTTGGAAGAGTTGAGGTTGTTTTCCTATGAGAATGCCAAAATGTGTAAAGAAAGATAAAAAAGATGGCATGATAGTTATATACAACCTCGCGAGTTTAAAAATAGGCCAGAAGGTTTTGTTGTTTAATTCAAGGCTGAAGTTATTTCCTAGGAAGCTGAAATCCTGATGGAAAGGACCTTATACCATCTATCGAGTTTATCCTTATGGAGCTATTGAATTATACAACAATTACGGAGGTACGTTTAAAGTTAATGGTCAATGTCTCAAGCATTATTGTGATGGTGACGTTAAGCGAGTTGAATCCTCGTTCAAATTAACAGACCAATGATTTTTTATGAACTCATTTTGTAAATAAATAAATAATCAAAATTTGTTTTCTTAATTTAGTACATTTAATTAATTCTGTCTAAAGAGATTGGAACTTAAGCGAGACCGCTGTGACCCCTCCAACCTTTCTTGGGAATTAATTTAATGTAATTTGTTAAGAAGAAATTTTCTAATTAAGATTTAAAATATTTTTTTTCTTTCTAGTTTAATTTATTTTGTTTAATTTAAAATGTTTATATTAATAAAGGGGATCAAATTTGGCCCAAGTACTAATCAGTTTCTCTTTGTTGAATAAGTTTGTAAATATAGTCTGAATTTGAGGCCCAAGACAGCAGATAGGAGGGAAAAATCCCCACCTATTGCCGCCACTTCCATTGCTTCCCACCCAAGTAACCTTAACTAAATTTTTGTTCCATGTTGCCCTGTTTTTCTCTATATAAACCCTTTTTCGTTCTACTAATTTTTATATCCCTTAAAGCAATTTGCTTAACCCTAAAATCCCTGAACTTCCTTTTTTCACTGCTAGCCTCAAATCCTGAAAGAAACCCCAGTCTATTTCTTGTCTTTTACCGAAACCACCTAGTGTCGCCGCAAGAGAATCGTCAGAGCATTAACGTCACCGCCGCACACCACTATTGATGCCGCACGTTGCCTTCACTGCCGTAACCTCTTCGACGTCACAAGGTTTGCCAAAGCAAATCCTACCCATTTACCAATTTCACTTCTTCCCCTGTAAGCAGAACTTTGCTGAATTTTTAGGAAAATACCATGTCTTGCAAAAGAACTAGATCGTCGAAGACTACTTCTAAAAACCCGATTATGATCAATGAAGAAGTAAAAGAGAGATTTGATTCAATTTTCAAGCATCAACCTATGATGCCAGAAAAAGGTTTTAATTTGAAGAGTAATGATTTGATGGTTGTCCCTGTGCCAATTAGAAAGACAATCAATGCTCTCAAGTGGGAATGATTTTGTGATGCTCGTTCACTTCCCAATGATGAACTAGTCCGAGAGTTCTATGCAAGTTTGACCACACAAGATGCTACTGAGGTCATCGTTCAGAAGAAAAAGGTACTTCTTACTTCTAAGTCCATCAATGATTTGTTTAACTTACCTGATGTTGAAGAAGATGAGTACTACCCTATGATGAACAACATAAATTGGGATTTTCTTCAATAAGTACTTGATGTTGTGACAAATCCGAGATCCCAATGGATTATAAGAAAGTATGGGAGCCATTCTTGCTGAAAGGAATACCTAAAACCAGTAGCAAAGGTATGGTTTTATTTTTTTCGCTACAATTTTATGCCTATCTCACATAGTTTCACCATCTCGATGGATCGAGTGCTCTTATTATATGCAATCTTAATAGAAAAGTCCAATTATGTTGGGAAAATTATTCTCAAGGAGATTTCTGACTGTGCTAAAAAGAAGACAGGAAGTGTTTATTTCCCATCATTAATCATTTCACTTTGCTTAAGGGCCCGTGTTAAAACACAAGCGAATTTGAAGGGGCAATTTTTCCGAGGGTGCATTACAAGTCACGATCTTGAAAGGTTAGTAGAGAAGGTGCATGAGCTGAATCAAGGTGAGCAAGAAGAACCAACTGAGCCAAAAACTAAGGAGTCAACAAATGAAACTGAAACTGAATCAGTTACAGACACTGAAGAAAAAGAATCTGATAAGGAACCAAACAATCCTAAACTAGTTGAAGGATCTGAAAACCCTGAACCAAGGGTTGAGCCAGAAGAAGAACCAGTCAAGCTAAGTGTTGAACCTGAATATACAACACCCATGCCAACTTCTACAAGTACTTCAAGGAAATCGAAGTTGTCAATTTTGATGGATATGTACAAGTTCATGCACAATCAACAACAAACTTACTGGAAATATGCAAAAATTAGAGATGACTCAATTCAAATTCTTTTAAGAATATCTCTAATACTTTTGTTCCTGAATTCCTAGATGCTATCTTTGAGACATGGATGGAAGATATTGACGATGCAAGTGGAGATGGAGCTGAAAAAGACAAGGGGAATGAGTTAGAAAAATAAAAAGAGGGATTCTTGTCTTTTTATTTATTTATTTTAGGTCTTTAGGAATTTTTTTCTTTTAGTAACTAAGATTTAATTTCTGCAAAATAAAACATAGCAAGCATGAATAAATGCTTCTTTAAAAAGAAAAAGACTAAGTGATGTGGTAGTGGGAATCAACATGTATAGGATTGGATTATCAGGAAAGACTTGGTATTTAAGTAGTCTTAATGACTCACCTTTCTTTCTTTTTAACCCTACCTGGTATTCAGTTTTCATTCATTACTTTGTTCTTGCAATGAGGACATTGCTTCTTTTTAAAAGGGGTAAGGCAAATAATTGCTCAAAATCTTTAAAATTTTCAAGTATGTTTCAAATCATTTCTTTCATGAGTATGTTTTAATAAATGAATGTTTAGAGAAATTCTTTGTTAATGAGATAGCTTGTATGCAAGCTGAATGATGATTTAATCTGAGTGATTGTATGTTATCATGAAGAATGGAATGATTGCATGATCTTAGTCTTAGGTAATGTTTGCCATGAAAACTTAGTTTCTTTTAAGATTAGACATGCATGATTGTTTATATCTTTAGAATTGAATTAGTAACTTTCTTGAGGCGAAATCCTAGGAGACATAAAAATCTAAGATGATATAGGCACCATTTTCTTTGGATCGTTTAAGCCTTTTCAAGCCCACCTCATGATATTAGACCGTTAAAACTATAATTTTGAGCTTAAAAGGCCTGTTTATTGCAATGAACCTACATTACAAGCCATATCTCGATCTTTTTAAGTTATCCTAATTTTGTGCACCCGTCTTAACTAAAGTTGTCTTGGTAAATGGCATTTGAGAAAATTTTTAGAGGATGTACGTGCTCATGCTTATAAATAAATAAATAAATAAAAGAGCGAAGAAAAGTTTGCTCAGTTTCCACAAAGAAAAATGTATGAGCATGAGTTCAAAATAAGTTTGGGGGTATTCCAAAGGATCACTTAAAGAAAAAGGTGGAATTTCAAGAAATCCAAGACAAAGTTAAAGATTAAGATTTTGAAATTGAAATGTCCCATCTCTTAAAACCTTACCTCTAACTGAGCCCCATTACAACCTTATAAAAGACCTGTGGATTTGATGATTATGTCGCCTACATTAGTGGAGAGAAAGTACTAAGCTCAACATATGAAGATCATAAATAAGCCTTATGATTGTTTTGCTTGATTGAGGAGAAATTATGTTGAATGAAGAATGTTATCTAGGGTTGTGACATATATACATACTATGATTCATGTTGGCAAATCTTGAAACTTAGTATAAAATTTTCAAAATGTTTGCATATGATTTACTTGTTAATAAAGAAGATCTATAAGCATGGATTTATTAATACATGATTATGGGGCAAGGATTGATGCTGCTTACACTTTTAGCAATTTTGCTTTAGCAAGACCTTGTGCTATGCATGAACATTACTCGGGACGAGCAATGATTTAAGTTTGGGGGTGTGTAAACTAAAAAATATATAGGATTTTGCCTATATAATTTGTTACCTTTTTACTTAAATTTGTTGTTAAAACCAAGTAATTGTTTAATAAGTTAATGAAATATATGAAAATATGAAATTGGGACATAGAAATTATTAAAATGTGATTTTATGCTTTATTATATTGTTTTCATGCAGAAAATGTGGTTTCTTTATTATATTTTCAAGCTATAAAGTGGGCCATGCATGATTAAATTAAAAAATAAAACATAAAGTTATATTAAATAATTTATTTTAATATATTTCATTCATAAATTGGGTTTTAATTAATTAAGTAAATTGATTAATTAAAGTGATTAAATTATATTCTTTGGTCCTCTAAATTATCTACTATTGTTGGACAGGTCTAAAAGCTTTATGTTGATTACAAAACCATCCAAATGGAGGACCAAGTCATCCCAAACTTCAGCTTCATATGGGTGTTCATAAATCAAATTCTGGTTTAATTACACAAGGTCCTTGAAGAGTTGAAGAAATCAGAGATTTACACAGAGATTTGCAATTGACCGAGTCCTGATCCTAATGATGTTGTGGCACTTAAATCAAGCAAAAATCAGCCACACTCCTACAAATCATGGCTGGCCACTCTTGGATGAAGTTTCAAATGATGGACACTTCTATTTTTAGCAAACTAGCTCCCTTGCCTCACCTATAAATAAGACCCCATTTCTCACTTATCCATCATCCCTCACTCATTCATCATTCTCTCCTCTCTTAACAATCTTAGCTTTCTTTCCTCCTCATGCCTATCATCATCTTTGCATAAGTATTTTTAGCAAATTAGCCTCTTAAAAAACCCTTGGTCGGCCACCTTGGAGAGCCATCAGCAAAGGAGTGAAGCGAAGGAACAAAGGAGCCCTCGTCAGTCAGGGTCTTAGGAGACAACCACTTTGATTTGGGTTTAATCTTTCTTTTCTTTAACTTAATTAAAGAATGTTTGCTAAGTGTTTATTGTTCTTGTTTACAACAATGATAGTGTAACACCCCAAACTCGGCCCAGACGTTATGGCCGAATCTGGCGCATCACATTGAAGTGTTTTAGCGAAAACCTTATTTTCATTGAAAACCCTTCCTTGAAAAAAATATGAAACCTTAATAAACTTATTAAAATCTCTTTTCAATCACAAAAACCTGTTTATAACATATATTTTATGAAAACCTATGAAAACCTGTCATTTCAAATTTTAGTTGCTAAAACGTAGAAAACATACTATGATTTGGGAAGTCTATGTTCAATTTCTCATAATTACAATGCAAAAAAATAATAATCCAGATAATAACAAAATGGAAGCCTTATTACATTCCGGTCTGAAAAGTACTTAATAAAATAGAAACTTTTAAAAACAAGCCAAAGTTGTCTTGCTAGCTGGCCAACCAGAGTCCCTCCAAACATCGAACCTTCTACTGAGCATCACCTGAAAATAAAATAAAAGAGGGGGTGAGTTTTCGCA
Organism: Gossypium hirsutum; assembly: GCF_007990345.1. Classification (NCBI taxonomy): domain Eukaryota; kingdom Viridiplantae; phylum Streptophyta; class Magnoliopsida; order Malvales; family Malvaceae; genus Gossypium; species Gossypium hirsutum. Next base: position 23,377,895 of record NC_053435.1, on the reverse strand, counting down.
AACTCAGCGTGTACAACCCTCGACGAGTAACAAGCATTCAATAATCACCATACATCAAACATGTAATGCAATGCAGTGCAATCCCATCCCAATAATCCATCCGCTACACACCAACTCTATCCCCCGATACACATCATGTAGGGATATAAATATCGACCCACCCAACCGATACATATCCATGGTAGCCCGATTGCGGAACTACCTTCATTTATACATTGGGCTTAAAAGCCGTCGGTAGATCCACGATTGTCAAGCAACCATGCGATCCTCATATACTTCCTCCATTCCATATTTCCCAACCCATATGCAACCTAAGCAGAATATCATATGTATGCAGCAAATATGCATGTCATATCCCTAAAACATACATTCAACACATAGAGGTATTTTGGGCATCTTCGCCCATAGGGGCATTTCAGTAATTTTCCCATTATTACGGTTTTCACTTTTCCTTGGTCGGTTAACAAATCCCGTGAGCTAATATGAACGAATACTATACACCAGGTAGGATTCTAGAGAAGAAGAGGTGAGTCATTAAGACCGCTTAAGTACCAAGCTCTGCCTAGATCCAATCCTAGACATGCATATACCCGTTGCCACACCTTAACCCTATGACTTGTCCATGGTGGCATTAAATTAATTAAGTTTTATGTAGCCATCATATACTAAACCCAAATCCCCTTACAAAGCCCAGACAAATTCACATACCTGTATATGACCCACTAGACCCAATTATATTCACATGGCCCATTAGGCCCAAATCACATTTATGTGGCCCATTCAGCCCAAATCACATTATATTCATGCTCACATACGAATTTCTATCACATAGCATCAATGATCAATTTTTGTCCTATTATCGGCCCAACAACCCATCGGGCCGATTAAGCCTATTCTGACCCGGTTAGCCAGCCCAAGTCCATGGAGTCGCCCATGGGCCACAGATAACCTATTAGTTTTCTCCTCACGAGTGTTCGTGCACTCGCAAGACTACCGTAGCCAAACTTTTGACTTTTCGGCATTTCGGCTTTTGTCATTCTACTTGTGTGTGCAGTGTATGTATACACCTGGTAATAAAGCGTGCTGCGATTTCCTTAGCCTGAAACCTACAATCGATATCACCTTTCAATTAATCGCATGCTTAATACATATTTTACCCAAAAATCGAAACCTCACCTTAACCTTACCTTGAACACCAATCCCTAATAGCTTTTTCTTGATCACGTACTCCCTAGATCTGCATTAATCTTCTCATTAAAACCAAATACTAGGTGACAAGCATCCAACATAATTCACCCTCTTATCTCACTTAAGACCATTTGGCCAACCTTAGCCAATAAGAGAGGAATACTTACCAAAACCGCAAAACACCTAAGGAGCAATTCGGCAAAGAGCTAAAATCCAAGATCCAATACTAATTCCCTACCAAGTTGATTAAAAAGAGTGAGGGAGGGGAGTAATCGGTATTAACAATACTAGCCGAAAAATAGATAAGGTACTTACCCCAAAAGAGTGATCGGCTGAAGGGAGATTCGACTTTTCGGCTTTCAAACTAATATGGTGAATAAGGTTTATTTGGCACAAATTAAAGAAGGGTAGAAGAAAGAATCAGCTAACCCAAAGGGTAAATCAAAAAGGATCTGAGGAGAGAAAGAATGGCAAAAGAATCAGCTAGCAAAGATGGAAAAGCCAATCGGCACTAAAAAAAATGAAGAATTTGGCATTAGCCTATGATCCCAAACTCAGCACATATTTATAGCCTCTAGCCAAATTGCCTGACCCTTAATTCCCAATTCAGCTCCATCACTTCCCCCTTCTCATCTCCTCGTTTTTCTCCCTGATAACTTCCCAATTTATTTCCTAAATTTTCTCTTCTAAACACTCCCCTTAGAGTCCATCTTCATGCCACTTCCAACCTTCTAGAGGGCCAAAATTAAACTCCTAAAAATACTAAGCTAGGATTCCAACCTCGGATCTCCTTGCTAGCCACTAACGCCACCTCCCTACACCCTAAGTGGCGTCAGTTAGCCCCTCCTCCACAAGTCTTTTTTATGCCATTTTCGCCTATCTTTATTTAAAAACCCATCTACTCCCAACCCTGATTCTTTTAATAATTTAATAAAAATTCCTTCACCACAAAACTCGAACCCAGAACTTCTCCAACACACCTAGACACTTCAAATTCCTTAAACCCTTAAAGCCAACATGTCACTTGTCATTTTCTTACTCACTTAAAAATTTTATGAATCCCAAAGCCCAAAGCCCAATTCATCAAGGCCCAAAATTTGGGGCATTACAGATAGCTTAATTTTATTTAAGTTAGGATGATTGCTTTGATTAAATAATAATTATTTGATTCATGCTTATAATGTTTGTGCCTCAATCGATCATGTTTTCAATTAAAATCAAGTCTGTATTTCATTCATACGTGATTGAAATACGCCTGAATTAGCTGAGCGATCCTAACCAGACGACGGCTAATGGAGGCATAATTGAAATGTGCATGCTCAGTTTAGATCCTAACCTGATTAAATTGCAAGTTACATAACAACCCTAACAAGGCTCTGTTATCTGCATAGTTTTTAGATTTGTGTGATTAAACTGTTTCAGACCGAACATGTCCCTGTTACCTCATACTAATACTAAGAAACCCTTAGTAAATAAGGATCAGTAAAATGCATATTTACTAAATAAAGGATTTCGAAAGAACCTAATGTGGTTTCCAAACTCATGAAAGATCGAGTTGCCATGGAATATTTTTTCGAATATTGATAAGCATGTTGATAATAATTTGAGTTTAATTAAAGTAATTGTCCTAGCTTATTTATGTTATAATTGTTTCTTATTGTGTTAATTCTGCTAAAATCTATTTCATTCATATAGTTTGCATACTTAGGATAAACTGCATTAGAGATCATTGCATTAGTTTCTTATACTTAATTTTTCATCACTTCTCAATTATATTGTTTTTATTTATCAAATTGTTAATATAATTTAACAAATTAATTGACTTAGCACAAATGCAATCCCTGTGGAGACGATAACTCGATACTTACTTATTACTTGATAATAATTGTGTACACTTGCACAAACTGGAGAGTTACAATAACAAATGTGACACCTTGTAGCTCGGGTCCGACAATCAGGTTGGGTATCTAGGCGTTACAGTCTAAAATCGAATTCATCTTTAGTTTCATAAATATTATTATTAAATATTTACAAGCTCGGTTTACGAAAATGGGATCCTAAACTCACCTTTCTCGACATCACTAGAAACTGGGCCATTACACTTCCTAGACTTTTAACCTGATACTTTATAATTCAATCCAACTCGATATTTTTTTTTATTTCCTAAATAGCATCTTTAATTTCTTTTAATTAAATAATTTTCTCAACCCAATTCTAATTTTGTTAAAATCATAATGACTTTATAGTAAAAGAATCTATGAGAAAATATATTTAGTATTTCTATATTCAACGGATTCACTATGACTAAATAATTTATTTCCCTTTTCGAACTTAATTTAATTCAAAAACCATAAATTCATTTCCAGGTCATTTTCATTTTGGAGAAAACCCCATTCATTTCCAAATGTTTCTCATTTCTCCAACTTTATCATTTATGTTCATTTAATTCAACATACGATTAGAACTCAAATGATTTATAATTAAGTTTCATCTTTTCAGCTATTAATTATAAACTCATTTAGTCACAAAGTCATTCCACCATAGTATTGTGACTAAGCTTTCCCCAATAGCGTGCCATTACAAATGTAACTCGATCAGTGTTCATCCAATGACCTTGTCATAAGTGTGTTACACTTATAAGATATACTTAATCTCTTTGGGATAAATCTGCTCTCCCTATATTATCCTATTTTATGTCATGGTAACCATTAAATCTTCATGAAAAATCAATTACTATCAAATAGCAATCAAGTCATTCATCACAAAGACGAATGACCCATGGTCACGTTCACTTTTCATCAACCATGTAATGGCAATAAAAGGATATCATTTACTCATATCTCAGGCTATAAAATCCACTATTGTAATTGATGCTACATACTACAGAATTCATAGACACAATGCACCAGCTTTTGATTCTTTATCTATTTGAACTTAAGTTTTTACTTACAACAAAGTATACAAGTCATACTGTTGGTGTAACACCCTAAACTCGGCCTAGAAGTTTAGACCAAATCCCGGGGTTATATTGATCACCAAAGTGATCGTAGGAAAATTTTATAAAACATATTGTCTCAACTCCCACTACCACATTTTAAGTCTGATAAACCGAAAATAATTTAGCGTTGGCTTCCAAACAAAAGAATTACAGTTAAACCTAATATATAAATGAGATAAAATGTATAAGCGGTAATTTCCAAACAGAATTTGTACCACAGTTAAAATCCTACAGATCAAAATGGTAAACCAAACAAAAGCTGAAAAGGTAAGCGATAATTTATTTTCAACAAAGGTTGTCTGAAACCTCCGCATACCGATTCCAGCTACCGAAACCAAGCGTACCTATAAGGGAAACCACTAAGGGGGTGAGCTACACGAGCTTAGTGTGATTTTAGAACAAGACTTAAAATAAAATTACCAAACTCAATTCCCGAGTGCAACAGACTTACAAACACTCATAGAGCTAGAAAGCATACTTGGAACCAAACGTTCCAAGAGAACATAACAACTCAAGCACACCACGTCACACCCAGTCAGACAAGATACAGTCAGATAATTTTGCAACCAAAAACACTCAAACAGATGCGTATGAAATGTAGTCAAGTAATAAAACCCACTCGTCTAGCCAACACACCTCTCCGTCCCCTGATCATACTGCATAAGAGTTGATTCAGCTCATCCAACTGAAACACACCACATAGTACCTCGAAAGGCCCATCCAACCCTACACACCATGTATGTGGACTAAGCCACTCACATATCAATACATAGCAGAGCTGACATATATGCAAAACAATACAATGGGGTAATCCACTATACAGTCATGATGTAGTTTAAACTGCCAGTTCAGATAATGGTACGCAGTAAAGTTGATGTACGTGTGGTACAGTACGATAAACTGCTATATAAATAAGCTTGCAATTAAACTGCCAGATCAGAACAGAATCAGCCTTCCTTCTCTTCACAACCAATCTTAAAATACTTTATGCAAGTGTATGGATGCATTCAATCCTACAGAAACAATGAACACGTCAATTGACAATTAGACAGTAGCAGATATGCACACACACCCAACAAATCAAATTCAGAATCAAACATCTCACACAACACTCACAGATATCACATAAGCCGAAGCCCAAATCAGAATTCTTAGCCACCCTATCTAAAGATCAGCCAAGGCGAAACACATAGGCATATTCTCAGATCAAAAACACACACAGAACCAAAATAAGTGACTTAGAGCTACACGGCCGTGTGCTCCAGCTGTGTGGAAAAACCTAGGCCGTGTGGGGGTCAAAACTCCCGTGTGGAGGGAGGCACACAGCCGTGTGGCTGAGGTACACACCCATGTGAAACAGGGACATGGCCCTGTGAATAGACCGTGCAACTCACTATCCAAAATAAATGCTAAAATAGAGTACAGGGCAGACACGACCGTATGAAAGTCTCACACGCTCGTATGCCCACTAGACACAGTTGTGTCCAAAACACACACCCATGTGGGATCCCTAAATTGCCAAATTAGCCACACGACCGTGTGGCACCAAATCACTAAATCCCTAACTCCCAATCACATACGCCCGTGTACCCAAGGGACACGGGCGTGTGAAAATAGACAAAAATCCCCAAATGTACCACAAGGCCATGTGGCCAGGCCGCATGGTGCCCAAATCAGCCTAGAAATCCTAATTCCCAAAAGCACGCGGCCATGTGAAATGGCACATGCTAGTGTGGCCATCCGTGTGGTCACAAAACCATTCTAAAATAACCTCGAAAAATGTGCTCTCTTCCACAAAGCACTATCCAGCCCTCGATAGTTCAAAATTACACCAAATTATAAAAATTATAAACATAAGATAGTGATACCACATCATAAATAATCGATTTGCCAACACATGCATAAAATGCTGACTTTCACAAAGTTGATTCGAGAATTTGCAAATAAATAAAGAAGGATGCAGAACCCACACCTGATTCGCAATCAGAGATGCCCTAACACTGACTTGACTACGGAGGAGCGAAACTCTCCAATATCCACTAGTAAGAACCGTTTTCAAAGGAAAATAAAGAAAAAGCAAAAAGAATAGAAGCAAAAGAAAAAAACAGAAGCAAAGGAAAAAAATAACTGTTTTATAAATTAACTTAAAAAAACCCGCTACTCAAAACAAAATGCAGTAAAATGTTTCTCCAAAATACACACACAAGACTCGGACCTAGAAACCAGAGCTTGACTAACACTCACTCAACCACCAGACCAGCAGGCCCATTCTGTCACTTAAACACACAACTAAACACAATAGCACAACCTACTCACTGACCATAACCAAAACCCTTAAAACTTCTAGACCAAAATTCGGGGTGTTATAGTTGGGAAATGTGTCCATATTGTAGTAAACGTGTAATTGTTTTCTATGTATTTGAACTATGAATGAAAAATTTTGACATCTCATATTATGTCTTTTGCATTTTTGTCTTTCATATTTTACAAGTATAGCGAAATTGTGGCAAACAAATATTAGTTAATTAATTGTCTAAGTTTAAATTAATGATAAGTGGCACTGTAAAAACGTTTACATTGCGAGAAAGATATCGTACTTTAATAGATAATCTAAATGAGTTTGTAATCCTATAAAAGAATCAAAGTAAGCATTTGATTCAAATAGTGAGAATAATTATTATGTCGTCCACAATTCCAATTAAGAAGATTACTAGTCTTGGCTATCGAAGCAATTGACTCCACGGGTAGAGACATAGATGTATTTATTGACAGAATGATACATTGCACTGGACTCAAAATAAATTAATTCTGAATTCATTTTTGAATTAATTCACTTGCGACATTCATGGTGTGATTTACCTAAATCTTGAGTTAGTCACTGACCATGTGTATGTAACTCATGCGCTTTGATATAAGTGGAGGCTTATGGTCTAAAAATGATTGGGTCAATAGCCAGTATATTGGGTACATAACTTGTGTATGCCACTACTTTACTAGTAATAGTGGAATTCATAGCTCAATTAAAAATTTAACTATATTCTCTCATTATCATTGTGTGGATTGATAAATATGGAACGTGGTCACATGTTATTTGTTCTAAAACGAACAATTTATCATAGTCATTTATTGACAGTGATCATATTAATCATTAAGAAGACACAATGGTGACAATAAGATAAAATAAGATTGTATTGAGTGAACGGATTTAACTCAAAGGAATTAAGGATATTATATGAGGGTAACACACACATGACGAGGTCATTGGGCAAAGTAATTGGATGAATTGCTTTGTAAAGAGTATACAGTAAGGAGTTTTCAATCATGGTACTTCTTATGGATTGACTTCATGATTAAGTAATTGTGAATTATCTAACGATGCTTCTGAACATAATTGCAATTACTAGAGCCTAAATGTATGTAACAGCCCGTTTTTAGGTCAAATCGAAACAGTGGTTTTGGGACCACAAATCCGAAGTCAAAATATTTATTTTATTATTTTAATAAGGTCTATAGCATGATAGACTAATTATGTGAAAGTTTCGTTAAGAAATTTTACTGTTTAGATGCTTAATTCGGTAAAAAAGATTAAATCGTGTAACGCATAAAAGTTGAGTTCTATTGTTTAAAAGTATTAAATAGCTATGGTTTATTAATAAGGAATTCCTTAACATTTAATTAGTCCATTTATAATGTAAGTGGACATTCTTGGACATTGTTTAAATGATGTTTAAGTAATAAGGTTATTTAGGTAATTTGGAAATTAAAGGTTAATAAAATAAAAAAAACAAATTAAAGTCTTATTCTCATCTACATGCACCGAAAATTTGAGGAAGAAGAAGCTAAACATAGGGTTTTACATTCGATATTGATAAATTCTTCAATTAGGTACGGTTTTTGCTCGATTTTTTAATGATTTCTATGTTTTTGAGATCGTTGCTTCGTATTCTAGCTAGCTCGTACCTTAATTTTTGAATTTGTTCATGATTTTGTAAAGTGTCATTGTTGAATACTTGAGTTCTTTCATGTTTAATGATAGATTATGGAAGTTTGATGATAGTTTTATATGTTTTGTAAAGTGATTTTTGACAAAAATGTCAAATAGGGATTTAATTGAGAAAATGTAAAATTATGTGGTTAAAAGTATGAAATAATGAAAGATATGGGCTGCTAGGAGTCTCTATGAAATTCAATTATCATGGGTTATGGCCTAATTATACAATTTTGCATTTTTATGTGTTAAGTACTAAATTGCAAAATAGTCAAAAGTCTAGGGGTAAAATTGTAAATTAGCCAAAATGAATATTTTAGGCTAAATTGAATTGAATGAAAGTTTGAATGAGTTAATTTGATATTATATAGATCAAGATAAGCAAATACCGGAACTAGATCAAGGAAAACGAAAAGTGGACGAATAGCCGATAGTTTTATCCGAGGATACGAGGTAAGTTCGTATAATTAGAATTGAACTTCTATATATTCAAAAATATTTGAAATGAATATTTGTGATTGAGTAATTGATATATTTGAAATACAAATGCCTTATTGATATGTTCTTGTTACCGAGCCCCGTTTAAACTGTATGAATTTATAGGATACGAGTGACATGTCACTAAGGTTACCAATTTGGTTGAGCTCCTGCATTTGTTGCAGACTCACCACAGCTCATATGAACTTATCGATATATCAGCTCGTAAGAGCTTACTGTTTTTAGCTCATTGGAGCTTACTGATTCAGCTCGTATGAGCTTACTGTTCAGCTTGATAGAGTTTATTGTTTTAGCTCAATAAAGCTTACTATTCATCAGCTCAGTAGGAGCTTACCGATCATGGCACAAAAGAGCATAAATGATAATGAATTGATGGATTATTGACGTTATTCACCTGAGTACCCTTTGAATTTCTAATAGGTTCAACGAGCACAAATACTGTTTATACGGATGAGTTACGGTTTATAAATGCTACTAATGTTATATATATATGATTTATGAATTTGGATTGATGCAAAGTATTGTATTAATGGATGATTTCATGTATTTTTAAATGACTAACATGTAATGAATACTTGTGATTAGGTATTTGTTAATTGAATTGGTTGCACTTTATGTATTGCTTTGATTATGTATAAATGGTAAGTTTAATTCTAAATTATATGGGCTTACTAAGCTATAAAGCTTACTCTGTTTCTTTTTCTATGTTTTATAGAGGTTCGTTAGCTCGTTTGTTTCGAACAAGTTAGAGTTGCACATCACACTATCCAATTTCAGATTGGTACTTTTGATCTTGTGGATATATATAAATATGACATGTATAGGGTAGTTAAAAGATGATAGTTATGTTAATTGATATCATGACTTTGGTATGTTTTTGTGTATAAGTTAATTCATGTGATTTGGTTTATTTTGGTACTATGTTTTGGTTGAATTAAGTGTTGAATTATAGTATGTTTTGGCAAGGTAATGATGGAATGAAATTATGCAAGTGAAGTTTTGATATGTAGTTGTTAAATGAATGGATTATGCATGTTGTTAAATAGGTATTTGAGTATGTAATTGTTAGGTTTTGATATGGAAAATAATGTGTATTGAAATGGTTATCTTGGCTGCCTGTTGAGTTGTAAAAATGTGTTCATTTATTCTTGTAAATGATTGTGTTTATAGGGTGGCAAAATGGCTTTATGAATGGCCTATTTTTGTCTACACGGGCAGAGACACGGGCGTGTGTCTCAGCCGTGTGCGACACACGGTCATGTTGTACGGCTGTGTGTCCTCTAGGGTACCCTTTCGAATTAAGTCAGTATACCCTACAAGTTTGGCACGGCATAGACATACGGGCGTGTCTACTGGCCGTGTGTGACACACGGGCTGGCACATAGGGCGTATGGTCGACCGTGTGACCCAAGTCAGTAACCTCTCTAGTTTTCCCACGGCCATAGCACACGGGCGTGTCCTCAGTCATGTGACAAAAGTCAGTATGTATGCCCTGTTTCCACACGGTCTAAGACATGGGCGTGTCTATTGGCCGTGTGCCTGTTCACACGGGCGTGTGACACTTAAAGTGTTAAAATTTTTCTAAGTTTCCAAAATTTTAATATGTTACCGATTTAGTCCCGAGTGCATGATTAAAGCTTTGTATGCTCGATTTAAATACATATTGAATGTGAATGAATGATATTTACTGAAATGAGATGACATTTGATTAATGATTGTTCTGAATTGAGTTACAAGTCCAGTAATGCCTCTTAACCTATTCCGGCAACGGTTATGGGTTAGGGGTGTTACAATGTATATGTCTGATTGGTCCCTCCACTAGCTCAACAAAAACTCGATCAAACTGCATTTGAATTAGAAGAAAATTCTATGACTTTAGAAATAATTTAATTGAGTCGATTTATTCTTGGAATTAAATTAGGCGGTCGTAAGAATTGTTCAACTAGAGAATTTGATTAAAGAATTTTCTTGAAAATTTAATTTGAAAAATCTAAGTGATTTTTGGGAAAATTAATTTTGATCAAGTAAAATTTAATTAATCAAATTAATTAAAATTAATATGATACTTTTAGAAATTAATTTCAAGTCAAACAAATGGCCTAATGGGCAATTGACCTTGAAAATTTGACCTGAGATCAGAAATTAGGCTAAAAACCCAAAACCGATACCAAAACCCAAAAATTGGTCAAATAGGACCGATCAGGCCGTCACTAGAATCGGACCGAACCAGTAAAAATCGAACCAGCTTGGTGTGCCAACGACTACGACGGTGACATTTCGATGACCAATAAATGGTCGGCAACGGTGGGTCTTCAGTGGTTAAGTTGCAGAAGAATTACACTCCTACTGGGACTCTATTAAAGAATTTGATTTCATATTAATTAATTAAAAAAATATTATTATTTTAATAGATTTAATATTAAATTTATTTTAATACTTATCTTAATAATATTTTATTAATTTAATATTAAAGTGGTTATTTTAATATTAAATTTAATTTAATGTTTATCTTGTAGATAAATATTATATTTGTTTAATAAGATTTAATCATAGTTGAACTATCTAAACTCTTCCTATATAAAGAGAGCCTTGGGTCACTATTTATACGCACTTGAATTTAAGAAAAAGTTGTAGAGAGAAAATTTTCTAAAGAAATTATTTCAAAAAAAATTTAGAGATATTCTTCTTATTTATAACCTGGCCCAAAAGTTTAGAGAAATTGCAAAATTACTCCACTGGCAATTTTTGTGAAAAATTTTCTAATTTGAAGCGAACCCACACTCGGCAAATGTGAGCTTGAGGATAGCGGAGAAGATTTCATCTTATACAAATCGAAAAAGTACAATTTTAATTAAGTGTTTAGTACTTTAGATATCACAACCAAGTTCTTGTTTTGAAAAAAAAATTTAAAACTTTTGTTTTTCCCTAAATTTATTTCCCGTTGCGTTTTCTAAACCTGATTTTCCGACACACACATACATACTCCGTCATCCACTTAAGATTAAGGTATGCCACACTTTAAACTTCACAAGTTAAAAATTCATAAACGGATTCAAGATCTATTCTTCTTGAGTCCAGTCCAGTGTACTGTCAGTCCAGTCAGTCATTTCTATATCTCTATCTTCTGGGAGTCATCTGCTTCGATGCCCAAGACAAGGCATCTCCCTAATTAGGCTTAATAGATGTCATATTAATCTTTCAATCAACTTGCTTATTTTTTATTAGACTAAGGACATATTTAGGTTTGTATACTAATATAAGTTGTCTTTTTGTATTACGATCAGACCATATAATACCTTTTAATATTAGTTTAAACATTAGACAACTAGTAAGCCAATATTTTCTTTTGTTTTGATTTGCATGCAAAAAACACATAAGGACATTATACGAAGTATATTAATGTCATCCATGAATTGTTTCATTAACCAATCTATTCGAAAAAAATTACAAGTTTACAAACATATATACTACACTCAGAGCATCAAATCCAACACAACCCCCTTCAAATGACTCTAATTTTTTTCTCCAAGAAAGAAAACTTGGAAAAAAAATTTGAAGATTATCCCCACAATCTAAAAAGCTAGTTAAAATTCTTCTAAAAGAAAACTCGAGAAATTTCTGAAAAGAAAAACTCAAAGAGAATTTTATTAACTCAAAAGAAAAAAGTTGCTAAATGAATTGATGAATTTTGTACGATGAAGAGGCCTTTATATAGGCTAGCAAAGTACACCTAAATAAAACTCTCAAGTTCACTGAAACTCTAATTAATCTAAACAAGAAGCAGTTTTAAACTAAACTTTCTTATTGACATAAACTCCTAAAAAAATCCAAAATCCGAAATAAGTAAATAATAAAATAATAACTTAATAAATACAATATTGGGCTCATATATAATAAAAATTAAGCCTAAAAATTGAACCCAATATGATTTAAACTTGAATTAAAAGCCCGGAAGTCATAATTCCGTAATAATTTCGTCCAAAAATTCTGCTTATATAGTCTTCACTAAAACAATTATAACTTGAGTTCTTGAACTTGAAATCAAGTGATTTAAAGTGCATTGTGAAGCTAAGAGGCAAGTCTTCAATTAATATGAGACATATTGGCCCAGAAATGCCTAGGTCCCTTCTAAAGATGCACCACAAGTCAAGTGATTATAACATGGCTAGGTGTGTGGGCTTGATTGGGTCCTTGAAGTGTAACACCTAAGCTTGTTAACATCTTCCACATGGACTTGTCATCATGGATTGAGATTTAAGTCCACGAACAAAATCCTCGCTTCGTATTGAACTCCAGAATCCGTTGGCTTAGATCTTCAAATTTTCTTCTCAAAATTTCTTTATGATAAAATCTTGAACAAATAAGTTGAGTTTTGACTTCAACTGCTTGAATTTGGATCTTGTGATTGGGCTTTGAGGGAAACTAAGCCCATCATTATTATTTTCACATCTTACTCACTAGAAATCCAATTAATGGATTAATGACTGTCACTTGTGTCAAGATTGAAATTTCAAAAAATGAAAAAATATAGACTTAAAATGATCCAATTGTAGAATAAATACTAAAATCTATAATTGTACTATAGTATAGGAGTAATAATTGAATATAACCAAACCATTTTAATTGTTAATATTTGGGTCGAGACAAAAATCGACAAACTCAAAAAGGATAAGGACTAAATTGACCAATTTGAAAAATATAAAAACTGAATTGATCGAACTAAAATACAACAAAATTCACAACTTTCATATAGTATTAAGATGAGCAACAGAATTTAACCTAAAGTAATTAAAAAAGGCACTTGGCATCGCATCCTAAACTTACTTATAGAGGTTTTTTACTTGAATGGGGTGAATTAAATAATTGTCCTAAGTATAATATTTTTTATTAATAATTAATAATGATATGTATTATTATTAATAATTAAATATTACTTATTGTTAGTAGGTTGTATCCAACTTAGTTCAATTATATAGTTGAAATAAATAGAGACTATATATAAAAGAATATAAAATTTTTTTTTTAATTTCATTTTATAATATAATAAAAAAATAAAAGATATTTTATTATTTGAAATTTTTTATTTAATGATAAAAAAAATCTCTTAGTAAATTTTTAAAAAAAATTAATTAAAACCTTAAAAAAGACATATACTATTAAAACTTCAATGAAAAAACAATTAATTAAGTTTTTTTATTAATAAAAATTGTCAGTTGATTGATTTGACTGTTAAGTATGCTGATGTGGAAAATGATGTTAGCGTGGCATGTTAACATGGAATTGAGATGTTCTATACTTTGAAAAACAAAAATGAATGGTACTAGTATATTCCATGCTTCATAACTTCATTTGTAAGTGGAATCGAGATGATTTATACTTCGAAAAAGTATACGGTAATAATGTAGATTCAGATTCAAATGATGAAAAATATGATCAAAGACCAACAAATGATGATAAATAGTATATGTCAACTTTTAAAGGGAATAGTCCAACAAATATAAATGCTAGAGCAATTAGATAAAATTTTATATAATTTTCATTTTTCTTATTATTTTTATTAATAATCGTATTATTAACTATTTTCTTAGACTAATATATTACATATGATGATTTGATTTTAACTTTTATTACTTGTTTATAATTTTTTTATCATACAGTAATGTTTTATAATAATTAATATTTTAAAAAAATAAATTATGTAACTATGTAACATGATATAAAAAATTACAATATAATTACACTCTATTAGTCAAACAAATTTAAAAAATTATTATTTTTTATTTCATAATTATATTTTTATTCAAATAGTTTGTACTATCGATGCAAATGCCAAAGAGACAATGGGTAACAAAATTCTTAATAGTATTAGGCCACATAACAATGTTGATCACACTGAAAATGCAAAGGACATGTTTTAAAATCTATATTAATTTATTAAAATTTAAATATTATTTAATATGTTTGTGACAGCAAACCAAAAGTAGTAGTTTAACCAAAGTAGTTTTAAGTATTATATGAAATGATGAAATTCACAATGATGTAGACATACAGTAACTACCATAACCATAACCTTAAGAGTATCTTAACCAAATCACACATCATAGGTTCATAATTACATTGCTAATCCACATATTAAAACAAGAAACAAAAACTCACAAAAATGGCAAAACCCGAAACCTCAACACTCAATTCCTCCATAGTTCTCACAAAATACACATAAAAATAGTACAAACCCAAAGCATCCTCTAAAAAGAAAAACAAAAAAGAAAACCTCATCTCCTGCAGCGGGTAATCCTGGAGCATCCTCTAGAGTAAGGGTGGACTGGTCCATGTGCCTTGAAACAGTTGTTGGTATAATAAGACCTTCCTGATCTTGGGGGACATGGGATTCTATTAGCAGAAAGCGCCGCGTACGAAATGTAATACCTCATTCTCGTCCAAAACAAAGATCTACGACTATGCCCAGTTTCCTCTTCACCATCTACCTCTTCTTCACCTTCATTGTCGTTTAAGTCACTGTAAAGTGACACAGAAAGGGGCCATTCCAAAGCATCTCTCATCAGCTTCAAGCTTGTCTCTTCAACTTGGGCATCCACTTTCGAGCTCCACAACACAATGTAAGATATGAAAAGGAGCAAAAGGAGCTTGCTGAGAAGTGAAGAAGAAGCCATTCTCAGTAGCAAGTTGCTTGCAAGGAGAGTTTTGGATGCAGAAGAGAATAATTGAAGTGGTTTTGGTTTGGGGGTTTGGTTTAAGGGGACAAATGGGGTCACAATGTGCACAGAGATGATTGATTTACAGCTGTGCTTTCAATCGATGCCCTCCATTAACGCGTGCTTCGGTTCTTGAACCAATCAAATGGAATTGATCATGTTCTGTGTGGTAGCGTTCCATGGTTTTAGATTGGCTTTTGCCGTTGATTTTGTGATGTTTGTGGGTGCATTATTGATTCAATCAAGGTCGTTGATGTATTATGTTTATGATAGGGGGACATGGTGCACATGCGATGGAGGTGATGATGGAGATGGACGCGGCTGGCCGCTAGCCTGACGTGGTCGAACTACATTGGGCCCCTTGATTTTCTTTACAATTTTTTTCTCAAAATGAAATTTTGTTGCAATTAAGACGGCTAAATTAGCTCCTTTTTTTTAATTGGGCTTATAAGCTTTTTTTTTTTTTTAATTAGCTAGGTTATTTTTATAAGATAGAGATAGAAAGTACGTTTAGTTGGGCGCGTTTTTTCTCAATGGTCAAATCTAATGGCTCTTTAAACATTGATCGTGTAATGATAAAAAATTTAAAAGGGGGCAATAATCATTCTCTTTACCTATAAATATGTCCCAAATTTATTTATTTTTCACTCAGATCATATTCTCTCAATTCTTTCTAATTTCTTAACTCTCTCAATTTTCTCAAGTTTTTTTCTTAATTTTTCAGTATTCTCATTTAAAAATCTTATTTTTTTTAATTATTGTGTATTTTATTCGTTCGGATTAAATTTTCACGAATGGCAACCTTTCTAATTTGTTTCAACGATAATCACATTTCTGCCGC
Source organism: Gossypium hirsutum (assembly GCF_007990345.1). NCBI lineage: Eukaryota > Viridiplantae > Streptophyta > Magnoliopsida > Malvales > Malvaceae > Gossypium > Gossypium hirsutum. The sequence goes on along the minus strand of NC_053435.1, from coordinate 23,361,669 downwards.
TTAAGCAATAATGGTAAGATAAAAATTTAATTTTCGTTATTTTCGATTAAGTTAAATTTAAATTATTTTTTTAATTAAAATATTTTTTATCATTATAAATAAGCGGATGATCGTGTTTTGGAGGCGTTCATGCATAATTTGACAAAGCCTCCGATCACCGAAATTTTTGGTTACTTGTAAGAGGCAAGATTCTTGCATACGTCTCATATGCTTAGGGGCTACAAACTCGATCCTAGACTCATCAGCACATTGGTGGAAAGATAGAGGCCCGGGACACACATTTTTCATTTTTCATATGGCGAGTGTACAATCACACTAGAGGACGTGGCGTTACAACTCGGTCTACTGATGGATGGGTCGGTCGTCACTGGAGCAACGATAGTTCCCGGTAAAGAGGATCTCTGGACTGCATTATTGGGGAAGGTCCTGAACAAGTTTGATGGTGGCCGGATATCGATGAATTAGTTGGCGAAAAATTTTGATAAGTTTTCTCTGCACGCGACTGAGGTCGTCAAAGAACAATACGCCCAAGCATTCATCCTTTAATTAATCAAGGGCATTTTAATGCCCGAAAAATCTTGAAATTTGGTACACATAAGGTGGCTACTACACCTAGTAAACTTCAAAGAATGCGGACAATTGAGTTGGGGATTAGTCGTGTTGGGCACATTATACCGAGAGTTGTGTCGGGCCATAAAACCAGATAAGATGTAAATCAATGGTTGCTTGCTCCTACTACAGTCGTGGGCCTGGTGGCGGTTATCATTTTTACGTCCCCGAGTGAACGACCCACACATGTTTCCATTGATGAAAAGGGAAAAATCACTTATTAATAAATGCATAGTTTGTACAGTAAATGTTTTTATTTATTATATGTTTAAACTAAAATATTATTTTTACAGGTGAAACTATGAGCCAAGTTACGTGGGACTACCCAAGGGACTGGAAGATATTAGGCTGCTTTTAGATCAACACTCGGAAGCCGAGGTTAATTACTTATTCTTTCGAAACTATATTAATTATGCAATGATTTGTAAAAATAAAATTTTGTACATAATGAAATTTACAATTGTGCATTTTAGTTTGAATGGATACCATACACAGACACAGATATCATATTTTGCATCCCATCAGGAGTGTTGGGCAATCAGGGGATGTGGAACACAAAGGTGCCGTTAACAATGTACACGACAATGGAAATGCATGAATCGGACTGGGTGATGCAATAGTTCGAGTATCGGCAACAAATTCTGCCGACACCGCAAGACTTAAAGGAGTTACATAAGGTGGACATGCAGAGGAAGAATGATGAGGATTGGCGAAAGCTTCACAAGGATTATATCGAGGCTTGGGATCATAAGATAGAATTCTTACCCATCCGTAAACTTTTTTCTCAGCGAACATGGCGGCCTGTTTGGAATACTTGTCATGGTTCAGAGTTGTTGGCAAGCCATATTTAATATCGGTAGAATAATTTCAGAAATCCTAGGATGGGAATCTTGGGATTCACCTTCACCGTTGGTAGAATAATGTCAGAAATCATGTCAGAGTCTAGCTTGGGATGATCCTGACTTGTACTTGTCGCAACACAAGTATGTGGACAGAAAAACTTCTTTATCGTCCACAGCCCAGTCTTCTTTCGTAAATATGTCATGATTTTTCACTTGCACCTCTTGTCGCGAATTGCGCACTTTCCACTCCACCTGGGCGTACTATCTCTAACCTTTTTCTTCAAAATTACGTGTCCGTCCAATTTTTCAACTGTTTTTAAACATATTTTGAATATATTCCTAGAAGATGGCAGTCTTGCAGCACGTTGTCGACTACGAGAAGTTTCTACTTTACAATCCAACCCTTCCCTCATGCCTATAAAAGGGGTCTTCTACTCCATGCTTTATTGTCTCTCAAACATCATCTCTCACAACCTTTCCATCCCTCCTCTATAGAACACTTCTCCGTGTTAAAAAATTCTGTTGCTAAAATTTTTTAATTGATGTTCGAGGTATTATTGAGTCATGGGTGATGCGATATCGCTTCGAGCCGCGCACATTTCATTTATCTTACCGAGATAGGACCATTATCTTCGAAGCATATCCTTTCGGGCTAACATCGCTTGCCATTATTAAACAACCCATTAATAATTACAACTGTTGTCACGCTGACCAGAGTTTGACCTCTACTTTCGTTGAACATTTGCTCTCCCCCTGAGAGTCTTCTTGTGTCCACCTCGGTGTCAGCCTTCGGATAAGAATAAAATGCTAAAGATACAGATTGCATGGAATTAGAGAAAAAAATTACGTTGTTTACACCAAAAATCCCTTCGCTTTTCCCTATGATTATGGCATCAATCTTATGTATGGTATATATAAGGCATCATTTACGGGATATCCAAAAAGCTTGAACTCATGACCGCGTAACTATTATCAACTAGCCCTTGGTTATACTCGAACCTGTGACTACATCACAGTCATCAACTGGGACCTCCACTTAGACTTCGACCCTTGATTTTATCAAGCAAAATCACCCTGAAACCAGATTTTCTCAAAATGAGTTTTTGAGGTGATGGTTGGTTTGCGACGGAATGTGCAAGTGTACACAATCATTATCAAGTAAGAAGTAAGTAAAAGAGTTATCGTGTCCATAGAGACTATATTTAAATTGATAGTTTTAAAAAATTAAGAATTGGTTAAAAAACACAATATTTTGAAGTGATGGATCAAATTAATTTAATTAACTAAATGCAAACGAATTAACCTAAATGCAATGAAATAATTTTAGCAGCAATTTCACAAGTTTTAACAATAATAACATGTATAAGCTAGAACAATTACAATACTTGAATCAATTCATTTATCATCATGTTTAACAATGTTCCAAAAAAAATTCCATAGCAACTCGATCTTTCATTGACTTGGAATCTCATATAAGTTTTTTCGAAGTCTTATACTTAAAAAAAACATGTATATTTCTATGTCCATATTTTACCAAGGATTCCTTAGAATTTATGTGAAGTAATAAGGATGGATTAGGTTTGAAACAATTTAATCACATAAACCTAAAGTTATGTAAGGTAATAGTGCTCTCTCGAGTTATTACAAACCTTTGATTTAATCGAATTAGGATCTAAATTAAGATGCACCTTCAAATTATCGCGTCCATTAATCGCCATATGGTTAGGATTGATCAACTAATTCTAATGCATCAAAACATATTTTTATGCATGAATAACATGAATGATTTTAATTGGAAGCATGAACGACTGAGGCACAGAACATCGTAAGCATGAATCAAAATGAATTTTATCAAACTATTGCAATCATTCTAGCTAAAACAAAATTAAGTCACCGTCATTAATGGAAAAATATTAAAAAATTTACAAACATATTTTAATAACTAAGAATAAAAATAAAGAATAAGGAAGAAGGAACTCTCAATGATTTTAGCGATTCTCTAAAGACTGATTGTGGTGATTTCTTCCAATTCTCATGATTTCTCCTTCGCAAACTGTTCCTCAATGTAGCCGGCCAAGAGAGTTTTCCTAAAGGAAATTATAGCTAAAGGGAAGTGGGGAAATGGATGGCTTATGCTTGGAAGGGAGAAAGATGAGAGAAAGATAATAGAAAGGTGAATTGAAAGATGAATGAAATGGGAGACGGAGGTGCTATTTATACTAGATGAATGACTTGGGAGTTTAGTAAAACTAGCATGGAGATCCCTTGGATTTCTCCTTTGCTTAGCCGGCCATAAGTTGTGGAGTGAGGGTTGAGTGGTTGCTTGATTTTATGCATGAGTCATGCAAAGGGTTGGACGATTTTCAGAGGTTTACTTGGAGGTTGATTTCTAATTTTTTTCACACATGCAAGGACCTTCAATTAAAATATTTCAAACCTAATTTGGGCTGATTTTCATGCCTTGGCCGAATTGGGTTTTTCTCCCCTTTGTTGGACAGTTTTGACAACCCAACTAGTTAGCAAACTAGCCCTTCTCAGCAACAACTTTCAATTGGGTCAAAGCAATATTTCTGAGCCTAATTTATCTTCTTTATCATCCAAAGTATTGGATAATCAACCCACTTATATGTTTCTTCAATTGCTCCCAACATTGAGTAATTTTAATGTTCTATATTGCAACAATTTAACAAAGAAATTATCATATAGCATAGTTCAATGAAACAATGTAAAATTACAAACTTCACTTAAATTATACCCAATGTCTCAATATGAACCAAAATTACATAATTAGCTATCCAAATGCTCAAATTTTGCATGAATTCTAATTAAAAAGGTATTATAAAAGTCTATATAATTTAGACTTATCAACGGTCCTATCCCACCACGACATATAAAATGTATGTGTTATGAGGTGCATTATCACATCCCCAACTCCTCAAAACTACCTTTGAAATTTCCTAGTTTTTATCAAAAATCCTAAACCCAAAAACCCTAAACCTAAAAATATTAAAAACCTTAACCTTGGGAGAGAGAAAGGAAAAACATCCAGCTGGGAGCGCTTCCCGTTTCTCTCTCCAAAAACGGCCTATTTTCCTAAATTTAAAAGAAAATATGACTTATAAGCCTAACTAAAAAAAAACCCAACATATGTGGCTAATTTAGCCAATTAAGAGAGGTTTTTATTTCAATATTGCATCTTTTTTTTTCAAGATGTGGTTGTTTTGAGATTAATATTTGAAATGAGTTGCAAATCAAAATTCTTCATGCGTCATTAATGTTAATTTTTAATTAAATTATTTATAAATCAAGAAATTACTTTTTTTATAATTTTTTATAAAAATTATATTATGTTTAATTATTTAAATTAATATGAGTTAAATAATAAATAAGAAAGTTTATTCCTTGTAAACCATTCATATGATAATGTTGTATTCTAAGACAACTTTATTTTTCTTAAATTGGTGCCAAACCATTCAACATAACTTTAGAAGTCTAGAAGTCTGGAAATTTGCAACTAGTCTAGAGAGAAGGTTTTAAAGATTAGAAATTTTCTTCAAAATCTCAAAAAAAAATTTTGAAAACATAAAAAGTTTGAAGATTAGAAACTTAAAAAAAAAAAAAAAGCCGAATTCGTTATAAAGAAAGCTACTTTTGGATCTTATCTGATCTAGAGAAATAAGGCTAAAATCATTCTCCAAGATCAAGTCCAAAAAAGAAGCCGAATTCGTTATAAAGAAAGCTACTTTTGGATCTTGTCTGGTCTAGAGAAATAAGGCTAAAATCATTCTCCAAGATCAAGTCCAAAAAAGCTCTTAAAGTGGAATCATTCATTCAAGATCAAGTCCCATAAACCCTTAAATCAAAGCTCTTCACGTTTCGGTTGCATCGACACAAAGGAGATAAAATTTATTTTTAAAGTTAAGTCTCGACAATCTTTAAAGCAGACTCAACCATCCAAGATCAAGTCTCAAAAACCTTTTGATCCAAACTCTCTCAAAACTAGTGTTCAAGATAAAGTCTCGACAACCTTGAAGTGAACTTCATTTATTCAAGATTAAATGTTTGTTTGTTTCACTTTTTTATTTTACGAAAAATATTTTCATCATTTTTCCTTATTTGGCTTAGTAAAATGAACAGGGGCGTAGCCAGGGGGGTTGGCATGGGCCTGGCCCCCCTAAAATGGAAAATTACATTTTAGGCCTTTGAAATTTTTTAAAAATTTTAAATTAGTAAAAGTAAAATTGCACTTTGCCCCCCCTAAAATTATAAAAATTCAATTTAATCCTTTACAAATTATAAAAATATAAACTATAAAAAATTAAAATTTCATCCGGCCCCCCCTAAAAAATTTTTTTGGCTCCTCCCCTGAAAATGAGCTAAGTTAATATAAAGGTAAATCGAGAAAACTTGTTTTATGTAAAATGACTTGTCCTTTTATTTTTTGGAAGATATTTTACTATCCTTGATAAGGACGCACACGAAACAAAATCGTAAATTTCTTCAGGTTGCGGATTTGGCCTAGGGCTCTAGACGAATGAAGTAGAACTTGGAGTTTGATTCATTTTGAAACACAAACAAATCTAAGTCAGATTTAAGAATTAAAAGAGAAACAATTAAAACAAGTAATAAAATATAGAAAAAGAACATAACACAATAACAAATCAATAAAACAAGATAGATGGAAAAGATTGAGAGTGGCATGTAAAAGTCTTAAGGAGTCTTGGAAGCCAAATAAATTCACAATCCCCTTTAAATGACTCTAATTTTCTCTCAAAGAAAGAAAACTTAGTAAGAAAAAACTTGAAGATGATCCCCACAATCTGATAAGATTGTTAAAACTCTTCTAAAAGAAAACTCAAGAGAAATCATTGAGGAGAAAACTCAAAGTAAATTTTTTTAGTTCAAAGTGAATAACGAATGAATTCATCAATTGTGTATAATGAAGAGACATTTATATAGGCTAGCTAAGTACATATATTATTTAAACTAAACTTTCTTGTTGACATAAAACTCCTAAAAAATCCAAAATTCGGAATAAATAAATAATAAAATTTAATAAATATAATATTGAGCTCATATATATAAATAAGTCTAAAAATTGAACCCAATATTATTTAAACTCAAATTAAAAGCCTGAAACTTGTAATTTTCGTATTAATCCCATCTAGAAATTCTGCTCGCATAGTCTTCACTAAAACAATCATAACTTGAGTTCCCGAACTCGAAATCGAGTAGTTCAAAGTGCATTGCAAATCTAAGAGACAGATCTTCGATTAATATGAAACATATTGAGCCAAAAATGCCTATATCCCTTCCAAAAATGCCTAGATTCCTTTTAAAAATGCACCACAAGTTAACTGATTATAACATGGCTAGACATTACGTGACATACTATTTCGTGACATCACGATGTGGAGAAAATCTCGTAACGATGTTGGCTTTGTACTTTTCAAACTTTGTAATTTGGCCCTTGTTTGATCCCAGGTTAACTTTAGAGCTCACATAAGTTCGTATTAAGCTCAGGAAAGGTTTAAATTTGTTCTGAATGACTTATAAAATTATAGATAATGATTTTCGACTTGAATTATCTGTTAAAGGTTTGTAACTGTTCTATTTGTAGTGTAGCACTCTGTAACTTAATCTTGGTGATCGAGATGGGTTAGGGGTGTTACACCTTTAATCAATAATACTAAGTTAATAACACTCTTCATCACAAGTTTAATCAAAATTCAAACATATTTAGTAACAAGAATTTAATTGTTAAATATTTAATTATTCAAATATCATGTAAAATATATCTAAATAAGAAAAAAAACTAATGTAAAGAAATCTTAAAATAATAATAAAATTTCTTTGTCAAGAAATATAAGAACGATTTTACCTAAAGTAAAAAAATAGTGAAAAAAAACATACCAAATATGGTGTATATAAATTTCTTGTCATTTAAGATTGAAAAATTTGGTAAAAAGCTTTAGAATTACCAAAGAACTTGAGTTGAAGTCTCGTTATAAGTAAATTTAACTTTCTTTTCGGAGAGGATTAGTTTTATAATTTTATTGACAAAAAATATTGAAACTCTTTGTCTAACCGAATGGTTGAGGAAGAGAGGTTGTACATGACTTTGATTCCCTTCAACAATATCTGCTTTTATTTCTTTTTACATCCAAATGACCAAATCCAAATCAGATGAGTATGGTTATGGAATTGTAAAAGTGCAATGAGATAACATTTTATGAAGTAAATAATAAATAGAATAAAGAAGAAAACAAATAAAAGAACGATCTTTTTCAAAGTCTATATTTATAAATATAACACTACAGCAAAACAAGTTTTTAGCGGCGTATTTTTAGGCCTATAGTGGCGCTTATAAGCGCCACTAAAACAATTTGTGTCATTTTTATAAATACCGCAAAAATCGCCGCTATAGATAACGCCGCTAAAACGCAAAAATCGCCACTATAAATAATGCCGCTAAAGGTCATGACTTTTAGCGGCGCTTTCCCAAAAATGCCTCTAAAAGTCATGACCTTTAGCTACGCTTTCCCAAAAAACACCGCTAAAGATCATGACCTTTAGTAACGCTATCCCCAAAAACGCCGCTAAAGACATGACCTTTAGCGACGTTTTCCCAAAAAAACCGCTAAAGACATGATCTTTAGCGACGCTTTCCCCAAAAACGCCACTAAAGACCATATATATTTCAACTTCCTTTTTAATCATTTCATATTCATTCTTACCTTAAATGATCATACAAAATTTAAATAACCTAACAATGGACACATTTTAAATTGTTTTTGAGTTCAAAAACATTAACAAGAGGACTTTTCATTTAATTAAAATGTTCATAATCAATCTTTGAAAACCCAATCTAATGACTACAATACACTTTCTTCTAAAAAGTAAAATTTTTGAAACTTCTACCAAATAAACAACATGATGTTCACTATAAGAAACTTCAACTACAAGCAAACTACAATTACTTGTCAGTTTAATTCCAGCAGAGCTTCTTGATTGACTTACTCCAGACCTGCACAAGTACTTTTCAGTTGAAGCTGCTGCACCCATGACCATACCTAAAATTGCAAAAACATAGAATCAATGAACTCATATAGAGTATAACAAATCATCTGTGAGCTTTGAAGTTCTTAAAATGCTACACAAAGAACTTACATAATTTATACATATTTATTTCTCTCTCTTTTTTCCTGGCTTTAGATTTTTCAAAATAATCAATAAAATTATAATAAATTCCACTTTTAGCATAAATTCAAGGGCTTATGCAACCAAAAATCTTAAAATTTACCCTTAAATAAATCCATAGATCCCTATATTACTCCTATTAAATCCTTAACCTTTAATTTACATTCAAGTAAGTTTTAACTCTGGAAGAAAAACACACCTGGAACTCTGCATTACGATCTTCAACCAACAATGGAAGCTGAGAAAGGCAAATTTCAACAGCCATGTCCCATGCATCCCTGGAATGTGCAGAAGAAAATTTTAAAATAAACAACTGAGAAACAAGTTGTAAAGTAAGTCAATATCCCTTGCAGTACCACATATGGTGCTGATGGGTGACCAAAGAATCATACGACTTACATTTATAATCATTGGAATTAAGACAGTAGAAATAATTGCACAAAGTACTACAATCTAAGCAATAATTTGACAGATACAGTTTTTAGTTACTTGTAAACCAAATAAGGAAAAAATGAACATTAAAGCCAATACAAATCACATTTTTAACTGAAAGACTCACTGAAGACTTATATGTAAGAAGAGCAAGAAAAAAAGGGAAAAAGAACAAAACCAAACCAAAACCAACATCCAAGCATTCCATTTTATACTGGTGAAAGATTTTTCAAAAGAAACAGAAAAACCTGAACTTGAACTCACCTAACAATTTTTGTCCTCTATTACAATTCCAGATGCCAAGAACAAGGCAAGAGCTCATGTCAGAATCAAACTGGTAATGGATAAACTCGGGACTCATCAAGATAAAAAATAAAAAAGAACCTACCTCGTGCTATTGCATCCTCTTTCCTTCTCAATTCCTGCAAAATATAAAGTTAACATTCAGTTACTACAAGGACAAATTAATCTAAAAGCAAAATGAATAGCAAAACCACCTTACATACAACACAATTACATATTGCATCCGAACATATAAGAATCAAGTCATTGCATAATTTTAGCATTTTCATAATAGAAAGACTACAGAACATAAAGATATTTTACAAGCATTCAGACAGAAAAACTAAACTGAAATATGAATAGGAAATTCAGATTCAAAAACTATGGTTTTGATTTTTTTGTGCCAAGATAGCAATATTTAAATTACTTCAAAAATCTGTATAATTTGTAATTGCAATGCAAAAGGAACAACTTATCATAATTGATATCGAATACCGCAAAAATAAATCGGAAGCACCACACTTATTATTCAAGGGCCAGCCTTACTCGAGTGTAAACAGCCAACAACAAATTACCCCTTCACATTTGCCTCTTTTGCTTTAAGTTCCTTCTCTCTTGCTTTTAGATCCTAGATTTGATAAGACAAAAACATCAAAAGAAGTCTATGATTTTAATCATATATATTTTAATCATTTTGTGACCAAAGAATGGATGTTGGATAGAAAATATGAATGAAAACTTATTTTGTACAAGTGCAGCACTAGGATTCCAACTTTTTCCTCCTTGGCAACCAATAAAGCAAGGCCAGTACAACGGTTGTATACCTCAAACTTTGGCCAGTACAAAATATCATATGATGAGTACAACATGAAACAAGCTCCGACATATCTAAAGCTGGTAGCTCCACTAAATCTTGGCTAATCTCAAACCGAAAGACTTAATCTATAACTTTTTTTTAATAAGTGAAACAAAAATATTGATGAGACTTGAATTTCGACATTAAATTTGTAACGTTTTATTTATGTTTATATCTAGGAATTTCAAGCTCCTAAAGAGTGATGATTTCATGTAAAATGGTGAATTCTATAACAATCTAAGGCTCATTCTCAATAAGGCTTCAACAGGATGACAAGTGATCCTTCTAAAACTTTAGAATATCTCTAGAAAGCCATGTGCAAGATCAGTCCTGAGCTTATTAGATGTTCTTTGTCAAATGGTTGAATAAATACTAATAACAATAAAAGAAAAAGGTAAGAAAACAGGACTCTAGGCCACTAGGCCACATTAATATGGGCATTTGGAAATAAATCAAAGTCAGGATAACTATATAGAAAATCCCTAACTACTAGATACACAGAAATGAGAAAACTTCATTCAGAAGCCAATATTAACCAAATATTAAATTTGTACTACAAGAAATGAACCCAAATTAATCTGCAATTAGAATATCTTATCTTGTATTCTTTTAAAGCAAGAAATATTACTATCAAAATCATATCCCTTTAAACTTTAATTACCGTCAATAGAAGTTTTAAAATTTCAACGCTTTATCTTAACACTGACCAACACAGCCACAAATAACCGTTAGTTTCACATATCTATCTTTCTAAGCAAACGTAATTAGGAAATGGACTTAGTCCAATGATGAGAAAGCAAGGTAAAAGGAGGAGCTTAATCGAAAACCATCTAGCTAGACAAATAATTGCAAAATTATTTCATGCTATCAATAAAATAAAATAATGCATAGAAAAATGTAAAAGCAAAGAATCAGTTGAAGAAGCAAGTAAAAAATAGCTTAAGAGTCAGGACTAACCTCACAAAGCTCGAGACTGCACGAGGCTGCTTCCATTATTATAAAATTTAGTTCCCCTGCTCCTTTAAAGATAAGAACAGTAAATAAAGATCTGGAAATGATAAATTCTGTAATATAAAATGAAATGTAGGGGGGCGAAATCACCTTTTCCTCTTTGCTCTGGTTCCACACCTGCAGAGATAATATATATATTTTTAAAAAAAAACCCCAACAAGAATACAATTACATGAGAATACAAAAATGAACCTGAAATGGTAGAAAGAATAAGAGGCACCAACGAAAAATAATATATATATTTTACTTTGTTCTTTACTATTTTTATAACAAACATTATTCATATTAGTAAAAATCAGATCAACCCTTACATAAAAAAACTGAAGGGGATTCAAACAATTAAATCATATACCATAGTGTATTTGATTTTCCAATAACCCAAATGGGAAAAAAGTAAAAAAAAAAAGAGTCCAAAATTTATTGTTCATCTTCAATTGCTGAAGCCAAACCAGTAAGATCCTATCCCCAAATTCGAAGATAAATTTTTTTCAAGGATTTATATTAGAAATGAAACGATTGATTATGATGATGAAAAAAAAACCTATTGAACAGTAAATAAGGGGAAAAAATGAAGAAAACCCAGAGAGCTTATACTTACCAACTTGGGATTTTCCATCAAGTCCAACATTTTCTCAGGAAAATGAAACGAAGAGGTGGAATTAAGACTTTATAGAGTGTCAACGATCGCGTATCAATTGGGTAACTCTTCAAATCAAACACGAATAAAATATTTTCTTAGAAACCAAACAAATCTCGTGATTTATACACAAAAGAAGACTGATGCTTTTTAAAATCAAAATCTTGTATTTGGGTATAAAAGTTAAAGCTTTAACTGATATATGTTGCAGAGAGATAGAGATTTAAAATAAAAAAACACATAAAAATCAATGAAGGAAGGAAATTTGAAATGGGTTAAGATGAAGGGAAAAAAATGATTTTAGGGGGAAAAATTAGGGGTTTAATGGGGGAAAATTTTGGGGATAAAACGTGTGATTTTTGAAGGAAAATATTTTATTTTATTTTGAATAAAATGACGCCGTTTTGTTCTGCTAAAAATCTTTTATTTTCTTTGCTAAAAATTATTAGTTACATGATTTTATAAAACATTTATAATTACTATTTTTTATAAATTAGATTTTTATAAAAAAAATTAAGTACTCTCAAAATAAATATCATATATTTTAATAAGAAAACAAAATATCAAATGGCTATAATTAATTATTAAGTTAGAATTATCCAATGTAAGCAATCAATCTCTCACATATCAAATTTCTATTAAAGATTGAGATGTTAATCATGATTTTATATTATTATTTTCCAATCTAATCTCTATTTTATTAGAGATATTTCTTTCAAACTAAAATATAACTATTTTGCTAGATGTTCGATGTGGAATGATTTTAGTTTTTGTATTTCATTTTTATTTGTTATAATTTGGTCCTATCCAAAATAGATAGTTACCTATCCAGATCGATCTGTTACTTTATTTTATTTATTTATCAATTTTTTTAAATCTAATATTTAAATATATCAAATGGTTTAGATTAAATATTTTTAAATATAGAAGCATTAATTGATTATATAAAATTTCATCATTTAACAAATCTCAAGTAAACCTTAAATCCTAAACCATTTAATATATATAAAGTTTATCTATTATCTTTTAAATAATTTAAACTATAATCATAATTTCAATATATTAAAATTAATTTTATCTCTTTTACAATTATATAAGAAATAATTTAATATATAAATTAAAAACACATTAATCTAAACCTTAAATCGCTAACCTTTATCCCTTAAACCCTAAATCATAGAACATAACTCATAAAACCCTAAAGTCCTAACCTCTAAACCTTAAACCCAAGCCTTTAAACCATAAACCATAATCTCTAACCCCATAACCCATAAACCTTAAAATAGTAACTCTCTTAAATGTAAAACCCTAAACCATATACAATAAACCCTAAACTATAATGATAATTAATTTTTTCATTTTTAACAAATATTTTTCTATGTTTTTACTTTCAAATTTTTTCTATGTGTCATTATTTTTTCTGAAGAATTTAAATATTCAATTAAAAATAAATTGTATTTTAATTAATATAAATAAACCAGTTAAATAATAAATAGACAGATAAAATATTTGATTTAATCATACACATTTTAAAAAATAAATACATCAATATATTTTTATATTGGATAAATATTTATTATGTATGCAATATATAAATATAAAATGATGTTATATCAATAATTGTGTTAATAATTTACAAGAACTGGATCAAATTAAAGTTCATGTATACAATTGCACACTAAACCATTGTTAGAAAAAGAAAAATTTACCAGGGATTTTGGATTTCCAATTGGGGAAAAATGGGTGATTATTTTAAGGATTCGGATTAGGGAAAAGGGGGAAATTATCTCTTACATAACTATAAACCATAATCCCTAAACCCTTAATTATAGTCTCCAAACCCTAAATCATAAAACATAAACCATCAACCTTAAAAGAATAAAGAAACACTCTATAAAACAAGTTGGAACTAAAACAACACTTAGTTAAAAACAAAAACAAAAAAAACAAAAAAAGAGTTGCAACTTTTTAATAAGAAGATTGATTTACGAATAAAGGAAATTTCACTGTTTTAAAAAGAAAATGAGTTACAATTAAAAAACGTGGAGACACAAATGAGTGCAGAGGATTTTCGTTCTTATAAATAAATATATATTTTAATTAATCAGTATAGATAAATATTAAAATAGTATAAACAAAAAACTATTAATAAAATTTAAAGGTAAACTTATCATTTAAAACGTTTTCCACAAAATATCCCCTCAATCCATTAAACAATATAACACCTTATTAATATATAAAAAATATTTTTTTATCAAAATCAAGATATCTATTATCGATAACAATAATTAATTATAGGGTTTAGGATTTAATTATTGAATATGATTCACTTGAGATTAACATACTATATACCCATGGCCATTAAACTTAAACCATAAAACCCTAAACCATAGACCTTAAACCTTAAATATTAAACCCTAAATCCAAAAATAAATTTAATCAATATTAAGTATTGCTTCCATAATTTATTATGAACATAAGCTTTTACATTAATATCTATGTATATACACATCAACATCCATATGATGTTTTTTGGGGTTTAGGGTTTTAAAGGTTATAGTTTAGTGTTTAGGGGTTATATATTAGTGTTTATTGTTTTTTGGGGTTTAAGGTTTTAGGGGTTATATGAATTTTAGCGGCGTTTTACCGAAAGTGCCGCTAATGCTCTGGTTTTTAGCGGTGTTTTACCGGAAGCGCCGCTAATGCTCTGTTTTTTAGCAGCAAATGCCGCTATTGCTCTGTTTTTAGCGGCGTTTTACCAAAAACGCCGGTGTTTTATAATTTTTGCGGCTTTTTTTGATAAACGCCGCTAAAAACGCCACTAAAGTCCTATTTTTCTGTAGTGTAAGAAATATAAATAATATAAACTTTACTCCCAATGAACATTAGAATTCTAATGAATATCAAGCTTAATAATAAAATTGCATTTGAATTCAAGTTTTGAGTAAATGTTTAAAAATTATTTTAAATATAAATTATGTTTTAGATTAAAGATTTTAATTTTTTTTTTGAAAAACTAAAAATAATGATAGTTAATTTCAATATTTTTATAAAGATAAAAAATAAATTCTTTTCAATTTATAATTAGATGCCACTGTTTAATAAAGTTTAAAATAATATTTGAAAATAAAAACTCCTTACCATTTTTTTCTAAAAAATTATTATTTATTACCTATTGAAAAGTTGTCAAAAAATTTAATTTTTAAATCAATATTATTTTAATGTTAAAAAAATGTTAAATAAGTCTTGAAAAATTAAATTTAAAAACAATTTGAAACGCATAAATTTAATATAAATTATTATCTAATAAATTTATAAAGAATTGAGATAAATACTAAATACGTCTTTAATTGAAATAGTAAAATTGAGAGGGAAGAGTTCATGAAAAAAAAAATCATTTGAACATCCTCACAATATAATATTTACCCCTTTGTAAAAATAAAAGTTTTTTAATAAATTCCTAACTGAGTTGGAATCAGTTGAAGGTGATCCTAATTACTTGAAGGCCACCTATATATGTAAATATCTATAATTTTACTTAAAAATTTAGGTAATATATGGCTATAAAAAACTAATTTAATAAAAAATGCACACCCTAACTATAGAAGTTGCTGTTATAAGTAAAAAATTGTTATATAGGTTAAAATAACACATAAAAAATTAGTTCTACTAGAAACTTGACTCTTATAGCAGATTACTGTTATAGAGATGACTAATTGTATATATATACTATTTATAAAGCACTTCACTGTTCAATAAAATAATTTCATAATTGAGTAGGTGACCTAGTTAAAGATGACACCAACACAGCAAAGTGCTTTATAAATAGTATATATATAGAGTTAGCCCTCTTTATAACAATCATATGCTATAACAGCATTTTACTATAACAACCAAGTTTTTAGTAAAACTGATTTTTATATTTTATTTTAAGTTATGATGTAACAAATTTTCACTTATAATAGCAACATCTTTAGATATGATGTGCATTCTTTATTAAATTAGTTTTTTATAACCGTATATTGCCTAAAATTTTAAGTAAAATTATAGATATTTATATATGTAAGGCTATTAATTATAATTTATTAAATAAAAATAATCTTAATTAAAATATTATTTTAATAAAATAATTAAATTTCACATGAAAATGATCTATTAATCATATTTTATTAAATGGAAATAATCTTTAATGAGTGATATTAAAGATATAAACTATTAAGTTCCTTAATTAAATATTCTACTATAAATTTGGAACATTATAAATATATAAATTAATTACTTGAATTTAATAACTAATGATAAATTAATTAATTTAATTTGATAATTCATATTAATTAATTGAACTTGTTAGATTGATGAACTTCTTAATTAACTAAGTGAAATAATATAAAAGGAAGATGCATAAAAGTAATAATGCATACTACTATTATACAACTTTTAACTTTATTTATTTAATTTTCACATTTTTTTTCATATGATTTTCATTTTTTTTATTTTAAAAAAATTGATGATGTGAAGTTTATGATAAATTTACGACCATTATTATTTTTTATAATAGCTTTCTATAACAAATAAAATTGTGGTATATAAATAAAATTATTGTAGAGTTTATGACGAATTCGAGTGATGTGCGTTAGGCTGTGCCTGTTAGCCTTAAATTTCAGTAAATACCAATTATTTATAGGCTTTAGTTGTTAAAAAAGAGCTGCAATCCAATTTCCTCAAGGTTGGGGCCATTTTAATTTAAAAAAGAAGGTTGGGCTTTTTATGGAGTTAGCTTAGTTGACTTTACCCGAAGTGCGAGCAAGACGCTCATGGTTGCCTTGCCCATAACCAACCAAATTTAGCCCAAGTCGGCTACAAAGGAAAGCAAATGGGGGCCTCTCAGTGATAACGACTAACGATTCAAAGCAGCAGGAGCGAGCGAGGGAAGGGAAGGGAAGGGAAGGGAGGGAAAGATAGAGATCTTCTTCTGCAAACTTTGGGGTTTTGGTTGGATTGGTCAGGTCAGGTCAGGTCAGGTCAGTGAGCGCTAACAAAGAAAGATGAAAGCCAAAAACTCTTTTATTTATTTATTTATTATAATTATTCTCGTTTAATACTACAATGAAGAGCTTTCTTTGTCCTTGAATTAAAATTTTATTTTTTCGAAAAAAAAAAGATGGCCAATTTGATTTCCTTTTTGGTGATGATTGTCTGTGAGAAAGAGCGTGTGCTTATTATTTGCAGGAAGAGAAAGAGAAAGAGGAAGAGGAAGAGACAGTGTGTGCTAGAGATTTATTAAGAGAGGATCTTTGTGAGATCTTTTGTTTTGAGTGTATTAGGGATTTCAACGATTTTCGTTTCTCAGCTCGAGTGCTTCGATTTTCTCTATGGACCGGAAGCTTGTGGTTAGTCTTCCCTTCTTAATTTTATGAAAGGTTAGGTTTTTGTTAATGAGATTTTTTTTTATTTTCTTGAATTTGATTAATTTCCTTTTCTTAGGTTTTGGGAATCCCGTGGGAAGTGGATACTGAAGGTTTGAGGGAATATATGAGTAATTATGGTGATTTGGAGGATTGCATTGTCATGAAGGTGCCCCCCCCTCTTTTTCTCATTTTTTTATATTTATTGCTTTATATCTAGAGAAATCTGCAATTTCCTTCACTTAACTAGCATGGTTGGTATTTCTCTCTGATTTTATATATTCTATCTTTGTTATGTTGAAGATTTGTAGAAAAAACTGTAATTACTTGTTTTTTCTTATGCTGTTCATTGATATTAATGTTCTTTTTCTATTATATAGGAGCGATCCACAGGCCGATCTCGTGGCTTTGGTTATGTAACATTTGCATCGGCTAATGATGCTAAGGTAATCATCGGCTCTCTCTCTCACACACTTTTTTTCTTTCTCTCCCCTAACTTTAAACCGTGTGATAAAGAAAAATAATGCTTTGTTTTTCATTTTCTACAGTGTGTGCTATCAGGAGAGCATATTCTTGGGGAGAGATTGCTGGAAGTTAAAATAGCTACTCCAAAGGTTTAACATAAACTTTAGTAGATACCTTTTTATTTGAAAACTTTTATGGATTACTTATTTCTTTATCCATAGCTTCATTTTTTTCACGGTGTTGACAGGAGGAGATGAAATCACCAGTGAAGAAAGTAACCAGGATATTTGTGGCCAGAATTCCACTATCAGTGGATGAATCAACCTTTCAGAGGTAATTAAGTGCAACATATGAATCATGGTATTGCTTTTCTTTTTCACTATTTGCTCTTCATTCTTCGAACATGGTTTATCAACTCTACCCAACAAACCATGGCTTTGTCTTCTTGAGCTGTCTAATTGCACCCGAAGGGTAAAGAACAAATGATAAGTTAATTTGTCTGTTATGCGAAGATTAACATAACAACAATATATTCTTCTTTGCAGACATTTTGAGGAGTATGGTGAGATAACTGATTTATATATGCCAAAGGTACTACTCCCTTTTTTTCATATGTCTATGTTCTGCTTATGGTTGCATGTAATAGCATTCTTGGTAGAGTTCTCTTAGATTATTGTTAAGTATGAATTGCACAGGATCAAGTCTCAAAAGCGCACCGTGGATTTGGCTTTATCACTTTTGCTAGCGCAGGTCAGTTTATCCTGTTCCTGGCATAGCACCTTTCAGTTAAGTTTCTACATCAAATGTTTGCATGCTTGCATTTGACCTTTGGGTTATTTTTTTTTGGTGTCTACTAGATAAAAGTGCTATGAGCTATATTCTTATCAGTTTTTCTAATTGAAAATCTAAGTTGTGCAGTTAAAAATAATCTATTACTTTTCAAACTTAGTTATGTATACTGGCTCTTTTCCTCCCCTCCTGTAGTCTGACAGTTAGAAGATGGGTAATACTCATTCATTTGTACAGGTTCTGTGGAGAATCTGATGGCTGATACACATGAACTAGGAGGTGCTACTGTAGTAGTTGATCGAGCAACACCCAAGGCAAGTTAAATCACAGCCAGTGCTGTTTTGTTTTAACAAATTACCTGTTTTAGGATAAAGCACAAATTTGTTTTCATATCCTATTCCCCTGGGAGTTTCACAAATATACTCAATATATGTGGCGATAATACCACTGTTTTAATATTATGTTGACAGGAAGATGATTTCAAGCCTATAAATAGAATGTCACAGGGGGGATATGGTGCATATAATGCTTACATTTCTGCTCCAACTAGATATGCTGCAGTTGGTGCTCCTACCTTGTATGACCATCCTGGCCCATTGTATGGAAGTAGGTTCCTTACCTAGCAGAGACTTCGATTTATGGAATTACAGTTTATTCATCTTGTCCTTCTCTTCCTTTATGTTGAACTAGGAGGGGAGTCTAGTCGAGGGATGGGCAAAAAGATATTTGTTGGCAGGCTCCCTCAGGAGGCTAATGTTGATGATCTACGCCACTATTTTGGTAGATTTGGTCGTATACTAGACGTTTATGTTCCTAAGGTAAAAGTGATAAAATACCAAGTAGCAATGAGAGATGAATTGAGCCATCTTATGGTTTGTATTCTCTTGTAATGTAGGACCCCAAGAGATCTGGCCACAGAGGTTTTGGTTTTGTAACATTTGCTGAAGATGGAGTTGCAGACAGAGTATCTCATAGGTCTCATGAGATTTGTGGACAACAGGTACCAGGAAACAAGCTTTTATGTTCTTTCCTCACACTTGATTGCCACCTTAGATCTGAGGCCTGGTCATGATGTTGTTACTTTTTATTCATATTTATGAGTATTTATGCATGATAGCATGTCAAACAGGCTAAGTTCTTTGATAATATGTTCAAGTATAACCTGCGGTAATAGCCATTTTTCTGGTTATGGGAATTAACTCTAGTTCTTAGATTATGCTCTGAATTTTTTAGGACTCAGTTATTATTTACCATCATGAATTAATTGGAAAACCTTAATTTGTTATCTTAATTGATGTGATAACTGCATTATGAACTAAGGTTATCATGGACTCTGCATGCTTTTTTGATGCCAAAAAATGAAAAAGAAAGACTATGACCATGTAAAATCTAGAAAGCATAGCAGTTTCACTTGAAAAGGTTTTCAAATTATCTTGCAATAATTACAAAGATAAAATAAATGGTTAAATCAAGTTAATTAGTCTTATCTGGTTCGCAATTTTTCTGAGGATTGAAGATAAAGTGTACGTTTACGGGCAAGCCTGCTTGTCTACAGTTAGTTTTGTTCTTCAATTATCTGCGAATTCTATGAAATGCAATAAAAATGTCATAACTTACGTTAATTTAAACTCTAATAATTTTTTACACATGAACTTGCTGTTCAGGTTGCAATAGATTCAGCAACACCTGTTGATGATGTTGGCCCTAGTTTCATGATGAATCCTGTTGGACCATTTAGAGGTTTTGGTGGTCCAATGCGCTCCTATGGTAGGATGTACGGAGGCCTGCATTTTGATGATGTGAGTATGCATAAGTGTTACGGAAACATAGTTCCTTCTCTTTTATTTCTTTTTTTGTTTCTTTTTATTTTTGGGCTTTTTTTTTTTGGGGGGGGGGGAGTTCCTTAAGTCCTTACAATGCATTGTGCAATTTTTATTTAGAAGTGGAGTTATGCAATGGGGGGTGCAAGGCCGTCGAGAGCAGATTGGCGGTACCGGCCATACTAAAGTAGCCATGGAATTGGCGTGAAGATCTTCTTGGGATGTCAACTACTGAACAATCTAGACCCTGATATCATTATCAGTATCTTGTATTCTGATTATAAATCATGTCGTATCAGCCATACATTTCATTGTGTAGAGAAACATTCAAGCTGAAGTATCTAATTAATGAATTTTAACATTGTGGTACCTATCTTTACCAAACACTTCCATCTGAAACTTACCGTCAATGGAATGCAAGTTACAAATATTTTGTATGGAATTGTTGGTATACCCTGTCATACATTAAGCTGGTATTTTTATGTCTCATCACTAACTTATCAGACAATAAAGCAAATATATAAGCTAACCTATTCTAGTTAGTTGACATTGCAAAGCATAAAAGATGACATTTCCTTTAAAAAAGAACCAAAAAAAATCACATACACTAAGAACAAGAAGTTGAAAGCTGCGGTCTCCTGGACCATCGAATCTAGAAATCTTAAGATAATTTACATGGAAGAGTAGGGAAGCCGAGAAACCGGCAGGGAAAAAAATCCAGAAACAAATACTCCCTTGGAAGCTTAATACCTGATGGAAAAGATTTGAGGATATGGACATAAGATTTGCAAGAAACTAGAAACCATGGCAGGTGAAGCAACTGCTGAGAAAACTCATGCGGATATGGAAGAATGTAAACTTTGGTGAAGTCTTGGGAATCTGTTCATCCTCTTTGCCTGATATGGAACTCCTCATTTCTTGAGCTTTCACCTGAGCCGTTCTCAGCTTCCTCAAGATCTTATCCATTGAAGCTGATCTCTTCTTTTCTAATTTCATCTGATATTAAAATTCAGGAAAAAAAAGAGATTTTAAGACGGTTTAAACAGTTGGATAGAGATAAAAAGTGACAAAAATAGAAATCCTGTGTGCATGTGAACCTCTAGTTTACGTATGGCTGCCTCAGCTTTTGCCCTCTGCAGATTCTCCCAAGCACTGATCTTTGCTTCCTCTCTTTGCAACCTGTAAAAAATCCAAGTTAAGATCTTCTTCAGAAAAAAAAAGATCCTCTATATTTCTGGTACTTTGATTTCACTCAACTACTCCCCAAGTTTCTTTTGGATATTGATATTAATGCTCCCCTGAAATCATGCAGTTCCACCTAGGAACTCAATGTTGGAAATTTCCTGGGAACATTAAACACCAAGCATTGAATGACCCCACTAACCCTCAAATTAATCCAACTATGGTTTCCAGGGATGTTGGGAAGTGTAGTGGCCCCTACTATTTAATGTTACACGTCCTAGGAAATTATTGGGACTCAAATATTATATGAAAGTAGTGATCTTGGTCCCCGTTTGAACTAGTGAAAATTACATTTTAAACTTCATTAAGCAAAGCCCAAAATGAGTTCATCGGATTTCAATTGATTGTGTTTATTATGGATTTCTCTTGTTTTAACTGGATGATGCAGGCAGAACTTGAGGAAGAAAGCAATAAAAACATACTTTGAAATGCTTGTAGCTGCCTCTGAGATATCCAGAGATAAAGCAGAAGTTGGAGCGCTGTTTCGGTAGAAGCCTTCAAAATCCCGCTCGCCTTTCTTGATTCTTCTCGACCCATGCCTTTTTGACCGGTTAGTAACAGTGGCTCGTTTGTCTATCTGCACTTCCCTGACGTCCAGTTTAGAAGGATGATCATTGTTGTCCACGGCAGGAAGAGGAAGGATAGGGGGAGGTGAGTGGCCGAATGAAGACCTCGCTCTAGTAGATGAGTGGCTGCTACTGTTGTCCGGGCTCATTTGTGTAGCCATATCCCTCCGCGAAGCTACACGACAGAGCATCATTTCGGCATCCTTGATTTCATCAAGTTTTTCATCTGCGACAATTTGATATCCAACATCAGAAGTTTGAAACCAACATGAACAGATATAGCCTTCTTATTGCAGTCGCAGCAGCTCCAAGCCACAAACAAAAATGCAATATCAATTTGAAGCTAACGTTTTACAGGATCTATTAAAATTTAATCGTATTTCATTATCTACTAGCCTCCTAGTCTCTATGTTCCGCAAACTATGATACTTAAAAAGAGACATGAAGAGTGGGTGGAACAAAGTTTACCTACCGGATGCATCCTTAAGAAGTTCATCATTTACAATTAATCAGTAATGATTAGATATTTAAAAGAAGTGGGATTGACTTTTAGAGTATCTTCTTTGCAATTTGGAAAAATTGGGTTTTGTGGGGTTAGATTATCCTACTTCATGTAGTTGAACTTCCATAATCAGATCAGCCTAAGATGAAATTGCAAGCAAATGAAGCTCAAAACAAAGGAAGAACAGTAATACCTTGAGAGCTTGGCAATGAAGACTCACTGACCAAATCTGACGACCATCCAGGTATAATAGCGGATCGTGCTACATTACTATCACTCTGCACCATACAAGATTGATCGCCGTCAACATCTCCAGCAGCTGCGGCGGCTCTACAACCAAGATAATGAACGGAAACCCCATCAGCCATCAAAACCCCAGTTGAAAATGGAGACCCTGCCATCAAATTCCTCACAGTCCCACTTCCTCCACCATCAAGCAAGTTCATGGAAGGCGAGCAATTGGAGTAGAAAGCAATCCCAGGGGGCACAATCGGCCCACTTTTAGACTTTGGCCGCCTCTGGAGATGATAGTTTACGTTCTTGCTAACACCATAACCCAAAACAGGGCTACAAATCCACCTCTCAGCATCTTCCCATTTGGAAGGCAAAGTTCTTCCACTGTAAAAAGGTGTCAAAGATGAAGCACTGATATGTCTTCTGCTACTGCCATTGCTGTTAGCCGAACGCGGCACTCGCTCTGAACTCCAACCTTTTTGACTCACCACCGCCCCATTATCACGGTAATCTGAATCTCCTGGGCTTGGAAAAGTACCCAGATGGCTCAAAGAAACAGACCCTTTCTTCATTCACTCTCAATCACCCCCAACAGTCTTAGCCTGATACCTCACACAGTGCCACAAAGAACTAGACTTTGAACAGATAAAATTGATTATTCGGTTTGCCGGTAAGACTGTCTAAAAGGGTCATTGAGACAATGAAAGAATTTGTTTGAAAGCTGGTTTTTACTGTTGTTTGCAGCTAATTATACACCCCTTTTTTTACATTAATTTATTGTTTTGGGAAGCTATCCGATCCTTGGGTACAAAGATTTGTTTGCATCTAAGACAAGCCTCATGAAGGGTTGCTCCATTGAGATTGAAAAATGCCAAAATACTGCTTCAAATCATTGATTACAAAAGCTAAGAATGTTGACGAAGTAAGCATTAGACGTTTTTATCAGCAGTATCTGTCAAAGACAATGATATTTTGATCGTTTTTATACGTAGTCCTTTTACTTTTTTACTAGTTGAAATCTCAGATACTCAAGTAAAACCACATGAATAAGACAACAGAAAAGCCACCCAAGAAAAAGGAAAAAGAATCCATGGGTGACCAACAAGAACAAGGAGGCCATATACTTGGACTTTGAAGATTGAAATTTAAGAACATTTTCCATACATTTCCCATTTTCATTTGTTTGTTCCTTGTAATACAAGAAATCACTTAATCTCTGATTGTTCATGGGATTGAATATTTCTGCATCTTTACCTGGCATAATCAATAATTGAACTCTTTTATAAAAATAGAATATTTATATATTTCTAAATTAAAAAAGCATATCCAAATCAAGGCGGATCCAAGGGTCTTTGGTCCCTCGTTCTTTAGCATCTTAAGGTAAAATTTCATTTTAATCTTTCCAGCATTTATAATTTAATATTTTTATCTCCAATCATAACATCAAATTTGACATTTCATAAATAATAACTTTTAGTTACAATATAGTAATATATTTTATAAAATGAAAATAATTTTTAATACATGAAATTATATTGGTAAATTTTATTAATGATGAAATCTAAATTTCACTAACTAATATTATTAATACTAATAAAAAATTAAATATGATGTGCTATTTGTGTCTCAAAAGTATAATGGCCACTCCTTTGGAACATCCAAAATTTTGATAAACAAATAGGGTTGCTATTGACTATATATTAAATTACTCATTCACTTAAAAACTATCATCCTTTAATCTTGACTTGTAAGGAGTATTGGTTAAAAATATTCATTTATTGCGGGTTCAAACCATCCCTTATCCTAATATATTAATGAGGTCTCTAACTTAATTATGAAATTATGGAAATATCCCTTCTTTCATATCATAATTGATATTATTAATATAAGTTTACTACTATCAAACTTATATCCATTATTAGATAATTTTTTTTAAAAATATTTTAAACATAAAATATTTTTTTACTTACGACAAAATTTAGTATATTATTTTAAAAAAAAATATTTTCACCAACCATATATGTTTTTAAAGCAAATATAAAACATTCTTAGGTGATAAATCTCATTACATTTTAATTTATTTGAGATTTGCACTGTTTAATCCCTTCTCCCCTTTACTAATATTTTTCTTCATTTCATATTTTTGCGACTAAATTATAATAACCTTAGCATCCAATTATTACAAAAGTCTTTTTTTTTAATATTTTTATTTTAAAATCTAATATATAATTTTTTAAAATCTAACATATTAGAGATAGTTATATTTTGAGAATAAGCCAATCAAAATAATATATTTGTGAAATACTATAAAGTTTAACTATAGTCTAATATTACTTTTCTTAAAAAAAACAAACTAAACTCTAATATTATTTGGAATGGCCTAAATTACATATACTTTGGGATAATATAAAAGTAATATATTTTTTACACTAACTCAAATTACATACATTTTATTTAGAATGAAAGTACACACATTTAGGTAAAAAAAATCTATATAATAGTACTGATTGAGTCTTAATTCGATTGACATGAATGTTATTATCAAAGTAAAATTATCTGAATTTTTTCTACAAAATAACCCAAAACTTAGATTTTTTTTAAATAAAAAAATGTAGGGACCTCAATTAAGATGTTAAATATTTAACGTGAAAATTTAGTTTACAGTTTTTAAAACATGCAATCATACTTACCCACTGATCGGAAATGAAGTTCTGGATGTTGGTTCACTCCCTTCTTTTGTTCTCACTCTTCATTTTCAATAAAAAACGCAAACTTTAACAGGTAGGGTTTAATGTTAATTAAAAACCATAGAAAATGTAAATATGATTGTGTGGTCCAATGAGTTAATATTGCTGTAAACTGATGCCCATATTGCTGAGTGCAGAGCAGTGGCCTGAAGCTAAATTTGTAAATTAGGAAGTAGACATCACATAAAATTATCATATTAAAACTATATAATATAGTGCATTATAGAGAGATATACTTCCCATTCCAAGTGATATATTATTGCACCGCTTTCTAATTTATCTCTTTCTGGGGTCGGCATTTGCTTAACCGATAGATGAATTCATTGAGTTATATTAATACATTGGTTGAAAAAAGAAATGTAAAAAATGAAATTTTAATTGGTAATTATTTTTAAAAATGATTAGATATATTGTTATGGATAGAGAAAGTTGATATTCAATTAATCAGGGACATTAAACATTATCAAGAAAAAAATGTAATAGTATAGATTTATAAATTTGGATTGATTTAAATAAAATTTAAAATTTATATATTAAATTGGATCAAATTAGTACACTACTCCCTCCACCACACCCTCTAGCTCGCCTGATAAAACCTTTTGGAAACATACAGCAATTAGATGCTTTTTGATTAATAGTGCATATCATATGTTAAAAGCAGATACGTGGGATGTAAGAGATACTAAGGGGAAAGTCGTTTGGAAGTATCAAGGACCGCATCGTGTTCACTTCTTGTTATGGCTTGTTCATAGACAAAGATTGATTACTAACCAGGCATATGTATGAAGGGGTATTGGACAAAGCATGTCCTGCCCAGTTTGCCACCACGAGATTAAAGATATCTTATATGTCCTTAGCGATTGCATGGATACTAAAAATGTTTGGAAGTACTTTGTGCCAAGAAATTATCAGCTACAGTTTTTTTTGGGAACCTCTCCGATTGGGTTATAGCAAACCTGGAAAATTATGGATGGACTTTGGGGAATGGGGTGACTTGGTCTACTTTTTTTGGTTTGTTAGCATGGAGCATATGGAAAAATAGGAATCTCTTTGTGTTCCAAGGTATATCTTGGAATTTTATAGAAACTATTAAGATTTCAATGAGTTGGGCAAAACAGTATAACATAGTGTATAATTTAAAACTGTCCAGAGGAGATAAATTAGAGACTGATGGTTTAGGCGAGTCTTGGAATGTTAGGGTTCGTAATTATTAAATTTTTAGGTGGTTAGTTTAGTTAGGATTTGTTTTACACAAAAAATAGTACACTACTCAGTTTTTCTCTTTTGAGAGATTGTGTTGTTGACGCATTTGTTTGAGAAACCTATGTGAATCATAGGATGTGCAAAAGTGAAATGATAATGGATAATGTTTAAAGAAATCAATATTTTTATGGTATTAGGAATAATTTTTTTATTTTATTAGGAAACTATTAAAGATTTTAATTATGGGTATTTCTTGTTTTCTTAGAACTCTTTTCTTAGTAAGTCTTCCGATTGAACTTTGTAATCTTTATTTAAGAGAGATTTTGAAAGTGAATAAAACATTTAAGATTAAACATTTTTTTACGGGATTTAAGATTCTCTCTAACAAATCTTAAGGCTTGGAATTCCTTTCGAGGAGTTCCACTTGTTCATTATAGGTTATTTGCGAGGAAGAGGTAAAAATGAAGAAAGAGCCTTGATAAGATAAATAGTTTTCCTACGAAACATCTAATGACAAGATCCATTAGTCGGGATCGTAACAACTTGACTTCAAAGCTAGGAGCAATAGGCAATTTCATTATAAGGGGGTATGATGTGATACAACTGGATATAGGAGTACTCCGAGGATCGAACCCAAAAGAGTTGACGATTAAGTGAATTCTAGCTACAAACATGCAAATAAAGAGTCTAAAAAACTACTCACTAGATGATATAGTACGACAGGTCATTCAAGAGTGTGATTATACCAATTAATTAACAAAAATTTGTAAAGGACCAAATTGTAGAGAAAATAAACTATAAGACTATCAAATACGAGCAAATATGATAATACAGGACAGTTGATTAATTACCATGTGGTTGGTTGACTTTCGAATTGGGGATATAAATTGCTATTACTCCTAAATTGGCTCCATTTTACCTTTAGGCCTCACCTTTACCAAATTAGACAAATTTATTCAGTTTATCTCTCGGATTTATCGACTAACCTGACACTTATCAAATTGATGCCCAATAAGATCTCCTCTCAATTTCACTTATCTTAATTTCCCCTTAAGGGTGTTAATCTTGTTTTTAAGTCTATTCGATTTAGTCCAGTTTTGCAATTTAGTTCCCAAACCCAAAAATCAATTACCAAACATTTCCATCAACCAACCTCAGAATATCTAGCCACTCATTACCATTTCTAAACTAACAAGCAAAAAGGAAGAACACATAAAAGCTATTGACATAAAACTTGAACAAAAAGATGAAATTTGTGATTTTTACTTGGAAAGAGTTGAAAGGAAAGCAACTAACAGCAAAGTAAATGAGCAAAAATAATAAATACGATATTTTTAATGGATGAAAAGAAAGCAAATTGAAATGACATTAAATTAGAGATTAAAATGTGATTACAAGCAAGTTCAAGGTACTAAACATGTAAATAAACCTAAGTGATAATAATAACTAACTTAACTACATAAGAAAATGCTAAGAAACCAAGGAAATTGTAGAAAACTAAGTTATATAGCTATGGAGAAGACTAAACCCTAGATAAAATGAAGAGAAAAACTAAGGAAAACTATTCTAAAACATGTGTCTAATGGCCTCCCTCTCTCTC
Organism: Gossypium hirsutum; assembly: GCF_007990345.1. NCBI lineage: Eukaryota > Viridiplantae > Streptophyta > Magnoliopsida > Malvales > Malvaceae > Gossypium > Gossypium hirsutum. The sequence goes on along the minus strand of NC_053435.1, from coordinate 23,333,227 downwards.
TCTAACTAATTTTTAGCTCTTTTTATCAACAATTCTAACCTATTTTTCTTGACCAAAATTGCCCTTAGCTTGTCTTTTTGATTGGTGCTTAGGTTGAACAAGGAATACCATTGATGTCATTTTTTCCCCTCACGATAGTGATATCGCGATACCTAGGGTTTGGATATTGCAATATCAAGGTCAATTTCAAAATGGGAGTCCCCTTTGAAGGTTGGGTATCGCGATACTACTATAGGTGGTCTTCATTTTCCTCTTCATTTTAGGTCTATTGAGGGTATAGTGATACCCTTGATTGGACATTGTGATACTCCCTCCTTAGTGATGTTTTTGCTCAAAATTGGCCCTCGTCGAGTTCCTACAACACTCAATCAATCGTTAGGATCCAAATGGCACATTTGGCCAATTTGAGTCTCAAAATAAAGAGAAAGTTATTAAAGAGAGTCTACAAACTTATTAAAGAGAGTCTACAAGCTATGCTAAACTACAAAAAAAAAGATACTAATTTGCTAAAAAACAAGCTCCTTAAGTATAACAGGGAAGCCTAATTTAACATATCAAATTATAAAAAATCAAGTCATGAGATAAGAATGGTGGATATAGCCTAGTTAGTTATTAATTACATGTTAAATAAGCATGATTAACTAAATTATGATTTGGTTTATTTTATTTTTAAATCATGTTAGAACCACTAAGCCCCATTGCTCAACGTACGATTTGTTTATTTTCGTGCTCATGTAACTTTAAATCTCAAGGAATCGAGGAGTACAACAATATCCAAGACTCAATTCTTGGATCAACAATGTTTGTAGTGGTTTTATTATGTTTTATATCAAGTTGGCATGTACCAAGAGTCAGAGATATGTCCTTTAGCTTATTTTATATGTTGGAGACTGTAACTTGCATATAGTTAATTATATGTGTTTGTGTATATATATGTGTTCTCTACTAGCTATATGATTGTATGAAACTCATTTTGGCATGTTGATACTAAGTCTGAAGTGCTGCTTATATACAAAGTAAGTAGATTTTCATGTATGGATTTGATAATGATGTATATATGTTGTAACCATGTGTTTAAAAATGTTTAGATATGCTTAGCATGATGTTTAGAACTAGTTTATAATGTCCTATAATGTGTTGAGATGATTTGATAATGTTTTAGATTAATTAGGTGAGTTTTTGGGTCACTTTTGGGTTCTGGAAAACTTCTATATATCTAAGTAGTCAAATGTATCGGTACAAGTAAGTCAGTAGCCAAAAGTGAACAGTAGCAGGGACTTTTATCGATACAAGTATGTCAGAATTTGGCCACTCTCCTCTTATGACTTGTTTTGACCCCCGAAGACCCAAATTTGGTCTTAATTATCCCCAAAAACTTAAAACTCAATTAAAAATTATTCGAAAGTTTTTTAAAAGACGTGTAAATGTTATAAACCATATGAATTTTTTTTATTGTGATATTTGATTGATGCTTGTGTTGACTACTTAAGAGAAGCTTGTTCAAGTTACTTTGGCAACGAATGTAGTGTATCATATTCAGACTCGACGTTTGGGTCAGATGTGGGGTATTATAACTAGAAAGGTAAAATCATTGGGAAATGAAACCTCAATGTTAATGGATTTCCTAGGCTTCAAAATGTCTTCACTCTTGAAGCTTGGAAGGCCAACTTGATCAGTATCATTAGTTATGCTATCAGAGAATGCTTGTTAAATTCACTAAAAACTAGTGTTTAGTAACCATTAATTCAACTAAACTTGTGTTGGAAGGAGCTAGGACATTCAACAACTGCCATAGATTGATTCAACCTTTGCAATGTAACAATACAAGCGTATGAGACATTTTTCTCCATCTTAACGCTCCTAAGATCGAGGTGGATCTTTCTTGGAGTACATGAGCTATCTTTTTCCATTTTGATGTTTTAAAGCCCAAGTCTGATATGAGTCTTCCTTAATTAGCATAAGCTATCTATTGTTATTTTAATTTTTCAAATTCTTTGACTAATATTATTTGGTTGTCAAAATAGATGCATAAAGCTATCTTTTTTCATATTAATGCTTAGAAGGCTTTGATAAATCTTTCTTGGCACATGCTCTACCTCTCACCATGTTAATGGTCCAAAGTCTAGAATTTTTCTTTCTTATTCACCAAATTATCTATCTTTCCCAATGTTAAGATTACAAAGTTTGAAACTATTCTTCATTTAACATTGCATGTTCTACATATCCCCACATGGAAGTTATAAGGTTTGAGATTAATTGTCATTGGTTATGATGCACACAGCATGTTCTATCTTTTGCCATTGATGTTACAAAGTCTTAAACAAATCTTCATTTTTATGGTTATTGCAAATTTAAAGTCAATACAAGTATTTACATGGTGACTCCCTTAATTTCCTCGATGAAAGTATAACTTAAAAGTTCTTGACCAAAGCCACGTATATTTAAGCACCTCTTCACCTTCTTTATGTACCAAATTTATCATGATTTTATATTCTTAACATGGAGATTTTATTGAAGATAACTTCTATTTTAGTGAGGATTGTGACAACTTGAAAGGCTCCAATTCATTGAACTAGTAGGAAGTGAAGATACGCGTTGTGGAATATGTCAAATTGATAAGTTTGTAATTTCTCAATTTATTTTTGATATTTCTTCTCTTGAATTATGTTATTTATGTTCTTAAATATATTATTTATACTTATATTTTATTTATTATTGATTTAGGGAATAATTGGAGAAAAAGAGTTTAAAGTTTATTTTTGACAAGTTTTTGCGTATTGGACTTTCAACACAAGTAATTACAAGTATTTACATGGTGGCTCCCTTAATTTCCTCGATAAAGGTCCATACACTTACAAGTCCTTGACAAAAGCCACGTGTTGATAAACACCTCTTTAGCTTCTTCATGTTTCAAATTTATCATGATTTTATGTTCTCAACATGGAGATTTGATTGAAGATAACTTGTATTTTGGTGAAGATTGTGATGACTCAAAAGGCTCCAATCCATTGAAGTGGTAGGAAGTGAAGATAGCATTGTGGAATATTTCAAGTTGATAAGTTCTTAATTCTAATTTATTTGTGATATTTCTCCTCTTGAATTATTTTATTCATGTTCTTAAATATATTATTTATACTTATTATTTATTATTGATTTAGGGAATAATTAGAGAAAAGGAAATTTAAAGTTTATTTTTGACTTTTTTTGACTTTCAACATAGTGCATCTTCCGTATTTTACCCATATATTGAGCTATGGAACTTTATTTTAGGCTCATGATATACTTATTTGAAGATAATTGAAATATCTAACCAAAGTTATTTCACAACTCAAGCCAGAAAAATCTCAAGAAGGAACCCAAAAATAGCCTGGAAGTTTGACGCAAAAATTGTCAAGAAACCTTGAAAATTTTTGCTTTCTTTAATTAATGATCCATTTTATTATTTTTCCCAATAAGTAGACATTATTAAGTTTAAACTTGGGAGAGACTTGGGCATAACCACCTTAGTTTTATTTTTCTTTTGCATTGTTTTTTCTTTATGAGTTTTTAAACTTTTTTTTCTAGTCAAAGGTTAATCGAAGTTTGATTCAATAAATTTGTTAGACACAATTTGTGCTTAATTCTTCTTTGTTCTTTAGTATTCATGAGTCTTCTATTTTAATCACAATTGCTCAAGTTTGTCAAATATGTAGCAAGTATTTGGTAGCTTAAAAAGATTGCCTTGTCAATTAGAACAATTAAATGTTTGATGAACTACGTAAAGTGTTTATGTCATAGTTTACAGTTATGTGGTGTGGATGTGTGATCTAGTTTAAATAAACCATGCTGAGTTGAACTTGATTGTTAGAATTAGGTCGTTATCATTCTTAATGTTGCCAGCAAGTTAAATATTAGGTGTTGAATTACAAGTTTATTATTGATTAGGGAAGTAATTACAAATGAGCTGCCTTTTAGTTACCAACCAGGTAATAAGAGAATGATTGTCCGATGCTGAGTCAACAACTAGAACTAATTTATTAAAAGTATTGAAGACATCTTTGCGTTGATGTGTTAGAACTGTAAATAATATCTAATATAAAATTAGAACTGTAAACTAGGATCTGTCATGTCAAATCATCAAGAATAAATCAAAAACAAAACTAGATGCAGAAGCGTACTTGAATTCATTGATTTCTTGAAGTCTACGGATCTTGGGGTTTTGATCTTTCAAATTATCATACAAGTAATCTAGGGAATGTGACTCCCTCTTTTTTAAAAATGAGATATTAGAAAAGTTATCTTGTGTGTAATTTGGTGACCATAACCCTAATATATATAACTTTGGCACATTAGCTCTAATTCCTAATTAGCCCATAATTAATTAGAAATTGATTAGAACTGAATTACTAGAGTATCTACACAAATTTGACCCATACTTTATTTAATAATTAAAGCCTAATAAATCTTAACCAAATTAGATCACTTTTAATTCGGGCTAACCTATCATAATAGTAAATAATAACATGTAATCACCCTTATTATATATATGAGATATCCATATTTTCCAACAATCTCCCACTTGGACCACACATATATGTACTAATTATTCTATAATTACATGTCATTATATAACCTTATGAGCTCAAAAGTTTTACTATCATATTTAAAAGGTATTCTTAACAATCTCGTCCATTAATTATGTTAACATATATTGACAATCATCCATATTTTGGAAAGACAAAGATATGGGTATCAAAATGTTGGCACTAGAAATATGAGATTTAAGGCACCAAGAGTGGGATATTGAGATTTGGCATGATATAATTGCAAATTTTGGTCCCTAATTGTATAGTGACTTTGCTAGTTGATCCCTGAACCTCCACTATAAATAGGCCTAACCATTTCTCATTTTTCATCAACCCACATTTGCCATTCTCTACTTAAGGCATTTTTCTCTCTCTTTGTAAATCTTCACTTGTATTTTGGAGTGACATATATTTGGTAGTGCCCGAGGACGTAGGTAAAATTTGCTGAACCTCGTTAAAATTTTAGTGTTCTTTATTGTATTATTTTGCATATTTTGTGAGTGTGATTGTAGTGATTTATTGTACTATTAAATTACAATAGAGGGATATTCTGGCTAGGAAAATCCTAGTACTTACGCAATCCTTGTGATCCACCTCTCTTTCCTGGGAATTGAACTTAGTGTGATTTTTTAGTACAATAATTTTACTCTTTTACATGCTTCCTCACAACAATTGGTATCTGAGCTAGATTCATACTTGGGAAATACGATCGTTTATGATACTATTTGTGTATATGGTATTGTTCATCCACGACACTATTCACATTGATGGTACTGTTCACGTATACAGTAGTTGGGATTGAGGAGAAAAATGGAAAAGGCATCGTTATCAGCAAAGACTACTGTGACCAATGCAAAATTTGAAGTAGAGAAATTTGATGGTACCAATAATTTTGGTATGTGGCAATGTGAGATCCTGGATGTCTTATATCAGTAAGAGCTGGATGTATCCCTTGAAGAAAAACCTGACAAGATGGATGACAAGGAGTGGGCCAAGATCAATAGACAGACGTGTGGTACAATTCGCCTATGTTTGGCCAAAGAGCAGAAATAGTCTGTCTGAGGGAGACATTAGCGAAGAAGTTGTGGGATACATTGGAAGAAAAGTTTCTAAAGAAAAGTCTTGAAAAGAGGCTTTATATGAAAAAAAAACTTTATCGATTCACGTATACACCCGGTATGTCGATGAATGACCATGTGAACTCATTCAATAAAATTTTGGCAGACTTGCTAAATTTGGATGAGAAATTTGAAGATGAAGACAAGACATCACTGTTGTTGAATTCCATTCTTGATGAATATGATCATCTTACCACCACATTGCTTTATGGGAAGGATATAATCACATTTGATGCAGTCTGTAGTGTGTTGTATAGATCTGAGACTCGTAAGAAAGATAAAAAGGATCACAGAGATACAACTACAGAAGTCTTAACAGTAAGAGGTCGTTCACACAGTAGCAAACATGGTAGAAATGGAAAGTCCAAAGGGAGACCTGCCAAAGATGAATGTGCTTTTTGTCGTGAGAAAGGGCATTGGAAAAAGAATTGTCCTAAGTTACAAAAGGGCAAGGCTATTTCTAATGCATGTATAGCGGAGCATGATGAAGAGTCAGACTTTAGCTTGGTTGGCATGGCAATGACATGTCATATAGATGAGTGGATTTTGGATTCAGGATGTACTTACCATATGTGTCCTAATAAGGACTGGTTTCCTAGTCTTAAAGAACTAGAAGGTGGAGTTGTTTTTATGGGAAATGACAACGCTTGTTAGACAATGGGAGTAGGTACAATCCAATTGAAGAATCACGATGGCTCAATCTAAGTCTTGACAGATGTTAGCTATATACCTAGCTTGAAGAAAAATCTCATCTCATTAGGGGTCCTAGAATCTAAAGGGCTCACAATCACTTTGAGAGATAGATTACTAAAGGTAGCAGTTGGGGTATTGACGGTGATGAAAGGTACAAGAAGGAATAACATGTACTATTTAAATAGAAGTATAGTTATTGGATCAACATCAACAGTTTCTGTGAAAGATCCAGATTCAGAGGCTACCAGGTTATGGTATATGCGATTGGGACATGCTAGTGAAAAAGCTTTGCAGAATTTGGCAAAGCAAGGCTTGTTGAAAGGTGCAAATTCTTGCAAATTGAAATTCTGTGAACATTGTGTTCTGGTCAAGCAAACTGTAACACCCCGAACCCGAGACCGACACCGGAGTCGGACACGAGATGTTAACAAACTTTGAAAAATTTTTTTCAGACACTGCCCAGTCTGAGTACTAGTCGCTTCAAAAATCATATCTTGAGTTTCACAACTCAAAAATCAGTTTTGTGATTTTTCCCTGAAACTAGACTCATGTCCCCACCTATGTATTTTTTTCTAGAATTTTTGGTCGAGCCAATTAGTACAGTTTATTAGTTAAAGTATCCCATGTTACAGGAGTCGACTACACTGACCTTTTCCCATTACGACTTGGATATCTCTCTGCACAGAGCTTCAATACTGATGACGTTTGTTTCTATGGAAACTAGACTCAGTGAGGAATCCATACATATATGGTATGACCCCTAATTATCTCTGGTCAATTTATAGTGAATTTCCAAAGTCGGAACAGGGAATCCAGAAACTGTTCTGGCCCTGTTCCACAAGAACCCGAATATCTCTTACTGTACTGTTCCTATGATTGTTTCGTTACTTCCATATGAAAGTAGATTCATCAAGGTTCGATTACATAATTTATTCACTATTTAATTCCACTCCTACGAATTCTTGTGATTTTTCCAATCCACACCACTGCTGCTATCAGCTTCTGTTTTCAAAGTAAACCTTACCTAATTTGGGGTTTCATGGACCAACTAGGGCCTTGTCATACATAAGCCCACATATGATCATACTTAGCCATTCTAGTGGCTGATCATTTGCTCAACACTTCCATTCCAACTATAGTTACATCATGAAACCATCTATACATTCATAAATACGAATGGTCTAATGCCATACTCCACTTCTACAAGCCATTTTCGCATGGCTGTACACTTATACATTTCATAAAGTACTCGAAAGACAACAATGGGTAGTCCTATACATGCCATATCAAAATTCAACCAAAATAGTACCCAAAAGAGCCTTTGATAGTGTGGGCGACTTCAACTTCAAGATCCCGAGTCCGATAGCTGGAGAACCAAAAGTCTATAAAACAGAGGAGCAATGTAACGAGTAAGCAATTTATGCTTAGTAAGTTTGAGCAAGGAATTCCAGCATGCACAAATAATAGCACACATTTAGCTAAACGGAATATTTCATAATACGCAATTTACCGATATCAAACTTGCTTCACAACATTAACAACCCTTATGTACATACACAATAAACTAACTTGGCCGAAGGCCGGTAGCTCGTTTATCAACTGAGCGAACATTTATTTGTAAGGGCTCGATTAAATTTAACACATACGTAACATATCCCCATATTGGGATGTTCTTCGAGTATTCACTGGAATTTTACAGCAAGCTTATTCATTTCCAAATCACGTACCTTCGGGATTTAACCGGATATAGCTCCTCGTTCAAATGCCTTCGGGACATAGCCCGGATTTAGTAACTCACACAATGCCTTCGGGACATAACCCGGATTTAACAATTCGCACGAATGCCTTCGGGACTTAACCCGGATTTAACAACTCGCACGAATGCCTTCGGGACTTAACCCGGATTTAGTATCTCGCACAAAGGCCTTCGGATCTTAATCCGGATATATTCACTTAGCACAAAGCCTTCGGGACTTAGCCCGGACAGCATTCAATTAATCATGCACATCTAACAATAATTCATGGCACATTCATATTTCATTTTCGTTTACGAAACTCAAACACAAGGCACATATTGTCCTTGCACATTCGGCTCAATAGCCACACATAGAGCATGATTTAATCACATTGTAATTTAAGCTCTCTTACTCAAGAACTTACCTCGGGTGTTGTCGAACGATTCCGCTAGCTATTCAACCACTTTTTCCTTCCCTTTATCGGTTTTATTTCCCCTTTGCTCTTGAGCTTAATCAAACAAATAAATTGATTTCATCATTTAGGCATCAAAAGATGAACACAAGGCACTTAGCCCATATTTATACATTAGACATTAAAGTCTCATACATGCAAAAATCATGCATCAACACAACATATTAGCTAATTTCTTTCCCCTTGGCCGAATATGCATGTCCATTTTTGGGGTCGATTTCAACACTTAATACACACATATACACACTAGTAAAGCATCCTCCCCCTTTTCATCAATTTAACACATGCATTGCTCATTAACATGCAAAGTTATATTCGGCCTTAGCACACATCTTGCTAGCCGATTCTTCTCCATTTAGCAACCAATGCACATATGTGCTCACACAAAAATGCTAAAAAGGAGGTTCAAGAATCATCAAGCCATCATCACATGCATCATTAACAAGCTTCATATTTTGCATGCAATGGCATTAACACAACCTCCACCTAGGCCGAATCTTAACTCATCCTCATGCCTCATCACCACAACATCAAACATCAACCAAGAATGATGCATCCATGGTCAAGTGCCATTTCCATCACATAGCAAGATTTAGACCATGGGTTAGGTAGAACTCAAGCTAACAACTAAAACATGCATGCCTCTCATGGAACATCATCAAACATACCTTAGCCTAGCTACATGCATGGCCGAATCTCTTCACCTTTCTTCTTCTTTCCTCCTTAAAATTTTTGGCCAAGGATGAACCAAAGGATGAGAAAATTTTTCTTTGTTTTTCTTTCTAGTTTTGGCAAGCATGAAGATGAGAAAATGATGAACAAAATTCCCCCTTTCTCTTCTTTAGCTCACGGCAATGGGGGGGACAAACACTACACACACATTTTTTTTTCTTTTGTTTTCCATTTCTTTATTACCCATACTCCTTATTTTATTCTTCCATTAACAAAACATGTTTCATGACATGTTTTGCCCATCATTCCTTGTCATGGCCGGCCACTACTCATTAGGGGGGGAAATTTGACATGCAAGTCCCCCCTTTTGTCCACATGCACTAATAGGTCCTCACACATTGACCTATCACATTTTTGAATTTTCTCACATAAGTCCTATTGACTAAATTCACATGCAATCAACCAAATCGAAGCTTGAAATTTTCACACATTCATAATTACATATTCTACACAATAAGTATCACATTCAAACATTTCGGTGACTCGGTTTAGCGGTCCCGAAACCACTTCCCGACTAGGGTCAACTTTGGGCTGTCACAACTCTCCCCCACTTAAGAAATTTTCGTCCCCGAAAATCTTACCGGTAAATAGGTTTGGGTATCGTTCTTTCATCGAGCTCTCGGTCTCCCAAGTTGCTTCCTCGATCCCGTGTTTGAGCCATAACACCTTTACTAGCGGAACTCTTTTGTTTCGCAACTCCTTCACTTCACGAGCTAGGATACGCATCGGTTCTTCTTCATAGCTCATGTCGACTTGAATTTCAACCTCTGATGGGCTAATTATATGCGATGGATCAGATCGATAGCGTCGAAGCATCGAAACATGAAAGACGTCATGAATCTTTTCAAGCTCCGGGGGCAAAATCAATCTATACGCAATCGGACCAACTCGTTCGGAGATTTTGTACGGCCCAATGAATCTTGGGCTCAACTTGCCCTTACGGCCGAACCTGAGTATCTTTTTCCAAGGTGAAACCTTAAGGAACACTTTGTCTCCCACCTGATACTCGATGTATTTTCGTTTCAAATCTGCGTACAATTTCTGACGATCCGTGGCTACCTTCAGACTTTCACGGATTACCTTTACCTTCTGTTCAGCATCTCTAATCAAATCAACTCCGAAAATTTTTACTTTCACCGAGCTCGGTCCAAAACAATGGTGTACGGCATTTACGACCGTACAAAGCCTTGTAAGGTGCCATCTTAATACTTGATTGAAAACTATTGTTGTAAGCGAATTCAATCAAAGGTAAATACCGTTCCCATGAACTATTGAACTCGAGGATGCAACATCTCAACATATCCTCAAGTATCTGAATTATCCGCTCGGATTGACCATCGGTTTGGGGGTGAAAAGCAGTGCTAAATTGCAGCTTGGTACCCAGAGCTTCTTGCAATTTCTTCCAAAATCGTGAGGTGAATCTCGGATCTCTATCCGACACGATAGAAACAGGTACCCCGTGTAATCTCACAATTTGATAAACGTACAATTCAGCTAGTTTCTCCAATGAAAAATCCGTACGTACGGGGATGAAATGAGCCGACTTAGTCAGTCTATCAACAATAACCCATATCGCATCCTTCTTACTTGCTGACAAGGGCAGTCCGGACACAAAGTCCATTGTGACTCGATCCCATTTCCACTCGGGTATCATGATCGGCTGGAGTAATCCTGAAGGCACTTGATGTTCCTCTTTCACTTGTTGACATATTAAACATCTCGAAACAAAGTCGGAGATGTCTCGTTTCATACCATGCCACCAAAATCGACGTTTCAAATCGTTGTACATTTTCGTACTCCCCGGGTGAATTGACATTTGGCTACAATGGGCTTCGTTCAGAATCATCGAAATGAGTTCCGAATTCCTTGGAACACACAAACGATTTCTAAACCTCAAACAATCATCATCATCAATTTGAAACTCCAATTCCTCGTTCGGAACACACTTAGCCCGTTTTGCAACCAATTCATCATCGACTTTCTGGGCTTCACGAATTTGGTGAGTCAATAATGGTTTAGCTTTTAATTCAGCTACCAACACATTGTCTGGTAGAACAGACAAATGCACATTCATCGCTCGTAAAGCAAACAATGACTTCCGGCTTAAGGCGTCCGCAACCACGTTAGCCCTTCCCGGGTGGTAATCAATGACAAGCTCGTAATCTTTCAACAACTCAAGCCAACGTCTTTGTCGCAGATTCAAGTCTCGTTGAGTCATCAAATATTTGAGACTTTTGTGATCCGAAAATACATGGCACTTCTCACCAAACAGATAATGTCGCCATATTTTTAAAGCAAACACGATGGCAGCTAGCTCGAGATCATGGGTCGGATAATTCCTCTCGTGTGGCTTCAATTGTCTCGACGCATAGGCCACGACTCGACCTTCTTGCATCAATACGCAACCCAACCCAAGTAGGGATGCGTCACTATAGATGACAAACTCTTTACCCGATTCGGGTTGCACTAAAATTGGAGCTTCAGTCAAGTGAGTTTTCAGTTGATCAAAACTTTTCTGACACTTCTCCGTCCATTCGAACTTAACGTCCTTTTGAAGTAGCTTCGTCATTGGTGTGGCTATTATCGAGAAACCTTTGACAAATCGTCGGTAATAACCGGCGAGCCCCAAAAAGCTCCGAACTTCAGTAACATTTCTCGGAGGTTTCCAGTCAAGTATGGCTGAAATTTTGTTCGGGTCAACTCGAATACCCGACGCGGATACCACATGACCCAAGAAGCTAACCTCTCTTAACCAGAACTCACACTTACTAAACTTAGCATATAACTGCTTATCCCGCAAAATTTGCAGCACTAGCCTCAGATGCTTAGCATGTTCGGTCTCGTCTCTTGAATAGACCAAAATGTCATCAATGAACACAACTACGAACTGATCCAAATACGGTCTGAAGATCCGATTCATCAAATCCATAAATACCGCAGGGGCATTAGTGAGCCCAAACGGCATCACTAAGAATTCGTAGTGACCATATCTCGTTCTGAAGGCAGTTTTGGGAATATCTGGATCTCGAATTCGCAACTGATAATAGCCCGATCTCAAATCTATTTTTGAGAACACTGAGGCTCCCTTCAGTTGGTCGAACAAATCATCGATGCGCGGCAACGGATATTTGTTCTTTATCGTCACTTTATTCAGCTGACGATAGTCAATGCACAACCTCATGGTTCCGTCCTTCTTTTTCACGAACAATACTGGTGCACCCCAAGGTGAGAAACTTGGTCGAGCGAAACCTCTATCCGTCAGTTCTTGCAACTGAGCTTTCAACTCCTTTAACTCAGTTGGTGCCATACGATACGGAGCTATCGAAATCGGCGTAGTCCCAGGTACAAGCTCAATACCAAACTCTACCTCCCGAACAGGTGGTAAACCCGGTAATTCTTCCGGAAAAACATCCGGGTATTCACAAACCACCGGCACAGATTCGGGTTTCTTTTCTAATTCTTTGTCATCAAGCACATATGCAAGGTATGCTTCGCACCCTTTTCTTACATATTTCTGTGCCAACATTGCTGATATTACAGCTGGCATCCCCTCCAAGTCCGCAGACTCAATTCGGACTACTTCGTTATTTGCGCACCTCAAATCAATAGTCTTGCTCTTGCAATTCACAATCGCATCATGCGCGGTCAACCAATCCAACCCAAGGATAACATCAAATTCATCAAACGGCAAAAGCATCAAGTCCGCTGGAAAACAGGAACCTCGAATTTCCAGGGGACATTTCTTACACACTTTGTCGACAAGCACGTAACGACCCAAGGGATTTGACACCTGAATTACGAACTCAGTAGACTCAATAGGTAAAGTCTTACTGGAGGCTAAGGTTTCACATATGTAAGAATGAGTAGAACCGGGGTCAATCAAAGCAATTACATCAGTATCAAAGAGGGTGAATGTACCGGTAATAACATCAGGCGAAGAAGCATCCTCGCGGGCACGTATAGCATAAGCTCTAGCAGGCGCACAGGCTTCGGATCTGGTTATACCATCTCTAGATCCTCTCTGAACACCACCAGCATTGCCCATATTTCCAGATGGTCTACCTCGAGCAGTGGTAGCACCCGGTCTCCCACTCTGATTTGCATTCTGTCCCGACAACCTCGGGCAATCTTTAATGAAGTGGTCCACTGATCCGCATTTGTAACAGGAGCGGTCAGGAAATCTACAACTCCCCGAATGCCATTTACCGCAATATCGGCATTTCGTCCTGTCTCGACGTTCATTCCCAACACTGGCGACCAAAGTGCCTCGTGTACCCACAGGGGGTCGATCACGATCTCGTCCAAAAAGGCCCGAAGTGCCTCTAAACTGGCCCGCATCATCTCGAAATCTCTTCGATGTCTGTTGAAGAGACCTTCCCGAGGACCTTTTACGAAACTCTCCAGTTCCCTCATCAACTCTTTGCTTTTCTTTTCTAAGCTCTTCGGCTTTACAAGCTCGTTCAACAAGTACCACGAACTCTCGTATTTCAAGAACGCCAACGAACATCTTTATATCTTCATTCAGCCCATCCTCGAAGCGTTTACACATAATAGCTTCGGACGAAACACATTCCCGAGCGTATTTGCTAAGTCTAACAAATTTTCGCTCGTAATCAGTAACCGACATGGAGCCTTGCTTAAGCTCAAGAAATTCCTTCCGTTTTTGATCAACAAATCTCTGACTGATATACTTTTTCCGAAACTCAGTTTGGAAAAACTCCCAAGTTACTTGCTCTCGGGGCACAATAGAAGTCAGAGTGCTCCACCAATAGTAGGCAGAATCACGTAGCAAGGAGATAGCACACTTTAGGCATTCATCGGGTGTACAAGATAGCTCATCGAGTACCCGGATAGTGTTGTCCAGCCAAAATTCAGCTTGCTCGGCATCATCGCTATCCATAGCCTTAAATTCAGTAGCCCCATGTTTTCGGATTCTGTCAACTGGGGGCTTATTTGACCTTATTTGGTCCGTTACCGGTGGTATTGTAGGTGCGGGGGTAGTATTTGTCGGGAATGGAGGTTGTGGAACAGCCATATTAGTTCGAATGTATTGGTTAAACCAATCATTCATCACGCTATAGAATGCTTGTCTAGCTTCATCATTCGAATTACTAGCATTAGGTTGAGAGTCTGCCGGCACTGTCCCTTGTGCGGGAGCAGGCGCTACACTCTCAAGATCATCAGCTACCTCTCAGTCACGATCGGGATCCATTACTATAAACACATTTACAATTTTCAGAAGTCACCACACTATCAAGTAATCACATAAAATGGCATGTATAGCTAGACCCAACACATTACGGTAGTCCTAGAATCGACTAAACCGTAGCTCTGATACCAATAAAATGTAACACCCCGAACCCGAGACCGACACCGGAGTCGGACACGAGATGTTAACAAACTTTGAAAATTTTTTTTCAGACACTGCCCAGTCTGAGTACTAGTCGCTTCAAAAATCATATCTTGAGTTTCACAACTCGAAAATCAGTTTTGTGATTTTTCCCTGAAACTAGACTCATGTCCCCACCTATGTATTTTTTTCTAGAATTTTTGGTCGAGCCAATTAGTACAGTTTATTAGTTAAAGTATCCCATGTTACAGGAGTCGACTACACTGACCTTTTCCCATTACGACTTGGATATCTCTCTGCACAGAGCTTCAATACTGATGCCGTTTGTTTCTATGGAAACTAGACTCAGTGAGGAATCCATACATATATGGTATGACCCCTAATTATCTCTGGTCAATTTATAGTGAATTTCCAAAGTCGGAACAGGGAATCCAGAAACTGTTCTGGCCCTGTTCCACAAGAACCGAATATCTCTTACTGTACTGTTCCTATGATTGTTTCGTTACTTCCATATGAAAGTAGATTCATCAAGGTTCGATTACATAATTTATTCACTATTTAATTCCACTCCTACGATTCTTGTGATTTTTCCAATCCACACCACTGCTGCTATCAGCTTCTGTTTTCAAAGTAAACCTTACCTAATTTGGGGTTTCATGGACCAACTAGGGCCTTGTCATACATAAGCCCACATATGATCATACTTAGCCATTCTAGTGGCTGATCATTGCTCAACACTTCCATTCCAACTATAGTTACATCATGAAACCATCTATACATTCATAAATACGAATGGTCTAATGCCATACTCCACTTCTACAAGCCATTTTCGCATGGCTGTACACTTATACATTTCATAAAGTACTCGAAAGACAACAATGGGTAGTCCTATACATGCCATATCAAAATTCAACCAAAATAGTACCCAAAAGAGCCTTTGATAGTGTGGGCGACTTCGACTTCAAGATCCCGAGTCCGATAGCTGGAGAACCAAAAGTCTATAAAAACAGAGGAGCAATGTAACGAGTAAGCAATTTATGCTTAGTAAGTTTGAGCAAGGAATTCCAGCATGCACAAATAATAGCACACATTTAGCTAAACGGAATATTCATAATACGCAATTTACCGATATCAAACTTGCTTCACAACATTAACAACCCTTATGTACATACACAATAAACTAACTTGGCCGAAGGCCGGTAGCTCGTTTATCAACTGAGCGAACATTTATTTGTAAGGGCTCGATTAAATTTAACACATACGTACATATCCCATATTGGGATTTTCGAGTATTCGCTGGAATTTTACAGCAAGCTATTCATTTCCAAATCACGTACCTTCGGATTTAACCGGATATAGCTCCTCGTTCAAATGCCTTCGGGACATAGCCGGATTTAGTAACTCACACAATGCTTCGGGACATAACCCGGATTTAACAATTCGCACGAATGCCTTCGGACTTAACCCGGATTAACAACTCGCACGAATGCCTTCGGGACTTAACCCGGATTTAGTATCTCGCACAAAGGCCTTCGGATCTTAATCCGGATATATTCACTTAGCACAAAGCCTTCGGGACTTAGCCCGGACAGCATTCATTAATCATGCACATCTAACAATAATTCATGGCACATTCATATTCATTTTCGTTTACGAACTCAAACAAGCAATATGTCTGCACATTCGGCTCAATAGCACACATAGAGCATGATTTAATCACATTGTATTAAGCTCTCTTACTCAAGAACTTACCTCGGGTGTTGTCGAACGATTCCGCTAGCTATTCAACCACTTTTTCCTTCCCTTTATCGGTTTTATTTCCCCTTTGCTCTTGAGCTTAATCAAACAAATAAATTGATTTCATCATTTAGGCATCAAAGATGAACACAAGGCACTTAGCCCATATTTATACTTAACATTAAAGTCTCATACATGCAAAATCATGCATCAACACAACATATTAGTAATTTCTTTCCCTTGGCCGATATGCATGTCCATTTTTGGGTCGATTTCAACACTTAACACACATATACACACTAGTAAGCATCCTCCCCTTTTCATCAATTTAACACATGCATTGCTCATTAACATGCAAAGTTACATTCGGCTTAGACACATCTTGCTAGCCGATTCTTCTCCATTTAGCAACCAATGCACATATGTGCTCACACAAAAATGCTAAAAAGGAGGTTCAGAATCATCAAGCCATCATCAATGCATCATTAACAAGCTTCATATTTTGCATGCAATGGCATTAACACAACTCCACCTAGGCCGAATCTTAACTCATCCTCATGCCTCATCACCACAACATCAACATCAACCAAGAATGATGCATCCATGGTCAAGTCCATTTCCATCACATAGCAAGATTTAGACCATGGGTTAGGTAGAACTCAAGCAACAACTAAACATGCATGCCTCTCATGGAACATCATAAATACCTTAGCCTGCTCAGCATGCGAATCTTCACCTTTCTTCTTCTTTCCTCCTTAAATTTGGCCAGGATGAACCAAGGATGAGAAAATTTCTTTGTTTTCTTCTAGTTTTGGCAAGCATGAAGATGAGAAAAGTGACAATTCCCCCTTCTCTTTCTTTAGCTCACGGCAATGGGGGGAAACACTACACACACATTTTTTTCTTTTGTTTTCCATTTCTTTATTACCCATATCCTTATTTTTTCTTCCTTCCATGTTTCATGACAT